>NC_052253.1:11008184-11308184 GCF_013401445.1 Tripterygium wilfordii | reverse complement strand
TGCACCAATGCCCGGATGTTAAGTATGGAAAGCGTGTTCACATATTGCCAATTGACGATACAATAGAAGGTGTTACTGGGAACCTGTTTGATGCATATCTGAAACGTAAGCTTCCACATACCTTTTTCCTCTTTTTTTTCAGATTATATTTGGTAGTTTGGAAGGAAACGTGACATGGAGTTCCTCATTGAGGCTAATCAGGTGGTGACTGTGCATGTATTATCTATTATCGGTAACATGTGGCCTTATGTATGATTGATATTCCCACCACACAAACTTCCCATAGATGCATATAATCAATGCCCATCACTATGCTAGAATTTGTACTTTCAGATGTATGCTTTTTTTTGTTGTGCATAACATTCCTAATTAATTATGGCAGACCACTCTATAAACGGTATGACTGTTGTTTTTGTTATATTCTAGTTTCTCAGCATTGTTTGATCTGCTTGCTCAAAATACTTTCACTTTGGTTGATGATTTTTAATAGCAGCTATTACAGATTTTGATTCCCCCTTCCACTAGAGTGAGGGTTACATTTCTTGACATCGCTTAGCTTTTTTGTTCTAATTGGTAGATCATTAACCTGCTTCATCTATTTGTTTATTTGTGGCTATTTTTGCCAGATCAGTGTTTTCACAAATATGTTTATGTTCCCTGACATTCTGTTTTAGGATATTATATCACGTTGCTGAATTTTGTTGACAAATATGTGTTTTTGTGTTGTCGAGGTTCCTTTTAGCTTGCGGTAGCCTTTTTTATTTATTTAAACATGATATTGTTTGGAGTGATTGTTTCTTTCGTCAATTACATTTGCAGCGTACTTCTTAGAGTCTTATCGACCTGTGAGGAAAGGAGACCTATTCCTTGTTAGAGGAGGGATGAGAAGTGTGGAGTTCAAAGTGATTGAAACTGACCCTGGAGAGTATTGTGTGGTTGCACCAGACACTGAAATATTCTGCGAGGGAGAGCCTGTGAGAAGGGAGGATGAGGATAGATTGGATGAAATAGGGTATGACGATGTTGGTGGTGTTCGCAAACAGATGGCCCAGATTCGTGAGCTAGTGGAGCTGCCATTAAGGCATCCTCAACTTTTTAAATCAATTGGTGTAAAACCACCAAAAGGAATTCTATTGTATGGACCTCCAGGTTCTGGTAAGACATTGATAGCCAGGGCTGTTGCTAATGAAACTGGTGCTTTCTTCTTTTGTATTAATGGCCCAGAGATAATGTCCAAATTGGCTGGTGAGAGTGAAAGCAATCTCAGGAAGGCATTTGAAGAAGCTGAGAAGAATGCCCCTTCCATCATCTTTATTGATGAGCTTGATTCAATCGCTCCCAAGCGTGAGAAAACCCATGGTGAAGTTGAAAGGCGGATTGTTTCACAGCTTTTGACTCTTATGGATGGACTGAAATCGCGAGCCCATGTTATTGTTATTGGTGCTACGAACCGACCGAACAGTATTGATCCTGCTCTGAGAAGGTTTGGTAGGTTTGACAGGGAAATTGACATTGGAGTTCCAGATGAAGTTGGGCGTCTTGAAGTTCTTCGCATCCATACCAAGAACATGAAGCTTTCTGATAATGTACGTGGTACTTTTATTTAATTTTTGAAGTTTTTTCTTCTATTTCTCGCCTTTCTTATTTTCTCTTTGGTGATGTATCATGCATGTCTATTCCCCCCCCCCCCTTCTTTTGCCTAGGGTATGATATTGACTGATTAAAATCAGTGCATTGATACGGGTCTGATGTGCCTTGCCTTGGCAATTGGAATGACAAGGTTCATGGACTTAGTTTTTTAAAAGTTTTGTTGGACTTGTATGACTGATCTGATAGTTTTGATTTAGATGACTAAGACTAGACATACTAACGCACCAAGTCCACACAATCTCCATATTGGAAATCAAGAGTGCTTGAACCTCATAGTTTAAGACGATGTCCCCTCTTTTTATGAGATTTATACCAATACCGGATTAAATCAATGCATTGGGACGAATTAAAAAAATAATTAGTCAAGTTTTTTTAGACTAGATTTAATAGATACCTTTCGATCATGATTCTATGCGGACTAGAATTCCATTTTCATAAAAATTATAAAATGCCTTTCCAGTTTTAGCCTCTTTTCAATCTCTCAACAACCCCCCTACCCCATGGATCCGTTATAAACCCATGACGCATTTTTTATGATTGATTGGCTAGCATATATCTGTTACGCACACAATGCAATAGGGTGATTACTATCTTTTTATCATAGAATGATTATTCGATTCTTTTTCCTCTTTGGAGCATAATTCAATCAAAACTTCTGAAATTAACCCAACCTGTAGGATAAATTCTTTGATTCTTCAACTTTGATGAAATCAAAAAAGTTCCTAAACTATGCCATTTGGTTTGGATGAAATCTAATTGGATTCAAATATTTATTGTTCTTAACTTGGATTGTCAATGACGGTTGAACTTCATTTTTTCAGGTGGATTTAGAAAGAATCGGAAAAGATACTCATGGATATGTTGGTGCTGACCTTGCTGCTTTATGCACTGAAGCTGCTCTGCAGTGCATCAGAGAAAAGATGGATGTGATTGACTTGGAGGATGAAACCATTGATGCTGAGATACTAAATTCCATGGCTGTTACAAATGATCACTTCCAGATTGCTCTTGGAACAAGCAATCCATCTGCATTGCGTGAAACAGTGAGTGGAATCTTGTGGAAGTTCCTCATGATGGAGCTTGGAAAAAGTTCTGAATTTATGCGGACATGTTTTCCTTGATTGCAATCTGATATTTGTTTTCAACTTGCAGGTTGTCGAAGTGCCCAATGTCAGCTGGGAGGATATTGGTGGTCTCACGAACGTGAAGAGGGAACTTCAAGAGGTATGGTCTCTTCCAGTTCAAATACATCATAACTGTCTTGCCGCCTTTGTATCTGAAATTTGTTATTTGTATGGTATCTTAGCTAAAATTTTTGCTTCATAAATTTCTTTGTGACAGACTGTTCAGTACCCTGTGGAGCATCCAGAAAAGTTTGAGAAGTTTGGAATGTCACCATCAAAAGGGGTCCTATTCTATGGTCCGCCTGGATGTGGGAAAACTTTGCTGGCAAAGGCAATTGCAAATGAATGTCAGGCTAACTTCATCAGTGTGAAAGGCCCTGAACTGCTCACCATGTGGTTCGGTGAGAGTGAAGCTAATGTCCGAGAAATATTTGACAAGGCTCGACAATCTGCACCATGTGTTCTTTTCTTTGATGAGCTTGACTCTATTGCAACTCAGGTTGTTTCTTTGTTGCATGAATGTTTCAATTTTGCTATTTTTTTCCCATATCTTAGTTGCAGCGGGTTATGTGGTCCCAAGTTGAAGTTGTATATTTATAATTGGGAATCATTATTTTGACTTTTGAATACAAATATATTTGGATTGAAATACTTTTAAGCGGCTTCAAAGGAGCTAATTGGGTTCAAAGTGTTTTCACCCTTTAGGCACTAGCTTTGTAGTCCATTGTTCTCCTCTGTGTGCAAGTGGGGGCAGTGGGTCAACACTACTTTGCCTTTTAACCACTTGGTGGCTTAAGAACATAGTATTGTGAAAAATGTTGATCCTTGTGTATGTGTACTTCTGTTTCTGCCTCATTTCTTTTGATTGGACATTTTGTTTGCCTCTAGCCCATGTTAACAATTTGTCTGATTCTTGTTGCAGAGGGGAAGCAGTGTTGGGGATGCAGGGGGTGCCGCAGATCGAGTCTTAAACCAGCTTCTGACTGAAATGGATGGCATGTCAGCCAAAAAGACTGTTTTTATCATTGGGGCCACGAACAGACCTGATATTATTGACCCTGCACTTTTGCGGCCAGGGCGTCTTGATCAATTAATTTATATCCCTCTTCCAGACGAGGAGTCACGATTACAAATTTTCAAAGCCTGCTTGAGAAAATCACCTGTCTCAAAAGATGTTGATTTGGGGACACTGGCTAAATATACTCAAGGCTTCAGTGGAGCTGATATCACGGAGATATGTCAGCGAGCATGCAAATATGCTATAAGAGAGAATATAGAGAAGGTATGTTTCTGGCTGCTTCATCTATTGCCTGATTTTCGTTCTCTTTCCATTTTGCTCAAGGTTTTGAAACATTTTGAAATCCTGATAAAAGTATACATCTTGCCTTTACTGACTTGCTGGAGAATGTTATGTGTATTTATGTTATAGATTTGGTTTGCGTCTTTAATTTGTTGTTTGGCATTCCATCATGTTGTCGTAAATCTGTATTTACCTTATAGGTTATCCTATGTACACAATCATATACTTGTGGATGTGTCATAGGTGATTTTCTTTCTTTCTTCTCGCCAAAAAACTACAGTTTATTCCAGCACATGGGATAATAACAATACTCCTTCCCATCAAAAAATTAAATGAAATGCATTTGAAAAAAAGCTTTGGTTATTGCAGGATATCGAAATGGAGAGGAGGAGAAGTGAGAATCCTGAATCTATGGACGAGGACACCGAGGAAGAAGTGGCAGAGATCAAGGCTGCTCATTTCGAGGAATCGATGAAGTTTGCTCGTAGAAGCGTCAGTGATGCTGATATACGCAAATACCAGGCTTTTGCACAGACGCTGCAGCAGTCCAGGGGATTTGGAACTGAATTTAGGTTTCCAGAAACAGGGTCCGGCGCTGCAGCAGCTGCTGATCCGTTTTCAACTTCTGCTGCTGCTGGGGCTGATGAAGATGATTTGTATAGTTAAGTTCTATCTTCTATTTAAGTTTGTCATCCTAATAATATAGACCTCTGTAGGAGAACTTTTTTTCCCACTTGGGACATGGCTCTCCTGGTCAATTACTGTAATATTTTGAGACTTTTCCAACTCTAGGGTTCAGTGTCTGCTACTGAATTTATATTTACTTCGGGTTTGATGTGTTTTTGTAGTGACGTTTAGCCTGAACAGGTTGACTTGGCAAAATCTAATTTTCAATTGCATGAATGTTGTATTAATTAGTTAGGTTGGAAGCAACTGTTGCTACTTCCACTGGGTGATGTGGTGGTGATGATTCTGAGGGCTCCAAGTTGAGACTTGGGTTGACCTTATTAGTTCTTAGGTGATGCCCATTTCAGTATCCGAGTAATAACGGTTTCCTAAAG
The DNA here is from genome assembly GCF_013401445.1 of Tripterygium wilfordii. Classification (NCBI taxonomy): domain Eukaryota; kingdom Viridiplantae; phylum Streptophyta; class Magnoliopsida; order Celastrales; family Celastraceae; genus Tripterygium; species Tripterygium wilfordii. The sequence goes on along the minus strand of NC_052253.1, from coordinate 11,303,049 downwards.
GTGGATTAGTGGGGTTTCACCAATAGTTCCTCCAGCCGGCTTACTCTGAACCCAATGTCCTCTTTGTACTAGGAACACTAGATGGTATGTTGGTCATATCCGATGAGATTGTTGAGCATAGCATTAAGACGTGCAGCAGACATTTGAGCTTAATTTCTATAATGTTTTGCTCGTCTCTAAGAGGTATTTTGAAGAAGCATCTTAAATAAGGCCCCTGCGGAGCTGTTCTCCGTAGTGCTAGCATGACATTACTTTGTAACGAATAAGTTTTGGTTGGGATGTTGGAGTTGATTGTAGTAATTATTTTGTAACAAATAAGTTTTGGTTAGGGATGAAGACGGGTCGGATACCCTTCCAATTAGTAAATATCAAAATCGTTTCCATTTAAGTTACTCTATACCAAAACCGTTCCAAAACCATTTAAAAAACCATTTAAATTTTCAAACCCGGAACTGTTTCATAACCGTTTATCATCGGGTACATGTTTACCATTTAACTTTTAATATTTTTATTTTTTTTCTTTGATGATTATATTAATATAAATTAATATTGAGTATGATTTTATAAATATATAGGTTTTAATATGCTTTATCATGCTATAATTTAGTATCCTAGTAGTATATCTTTATAGATTATTTATAATATTATTACTATAATGGATCGTTTATTAAACGGTTCGGGTACCCTAAACCCGATATCAAAAACCAAACCCGACCCTAAACCGTGACGGGTTTGAAAACCAAAACCAAAACCGTTTTCAAAACCTATAGGATCGGTTTTTGGGTTTTAAACGGATTGAGTATCCTGCAAATAGTGCTCAGATCGGTTTTTTTTACCATCCCTAGTTTTGATTGAGATGTTGAAGTTGATTGTAGCAACTCTTTTGTAAATGGAGAGGTTGCACTTTTAACTCTAAGGTCTAATGGTTTCAACATCATTTCCTTGCATGGGCCAAAGGCTTATGAGAGGTTTTGTGGAGTTAACTCTTCTTTGTGGGCTTTGACCTCATTCTCTTCGCAAGAGCTTAGGCTTGATCTTATTTGTCACTAGCGTGGAGCGGGTTGGCGGTCCGAATTTAGAACTTGTTTAGTTATCCGGTGTGTGTTGGATCGGGAAATTCTCAATTACTAAAAAAAATAGCATTATTTTTTGAACCATTTGGCGATAACTTAGTTGATTATCTCTATGAGCTACAATGCTCGAGATCAAGAGTTTGAACCGACCAAATTTATTTATGGGTGATTTCTCCCATTACTTTTGGGTGGCGAGGTGGGTTCTTACCTTTTTTGAATTTTGACCATGGAAGATGTGAATGCTCAGCGACTCAGCGTGTTGATGTTTGGTAAACAAAATCTGATGGGCTCAAAAGGCTAATAAGCTTGAGGCGAACCCATATAGACAGAGAGTTAATGGGGCTTTAAGCAAGGATCATTCGACAACCAAACCAAGATAGGATCATCGACTACTTGCGACTGTTGAGTTGAGGCCTGAGGGAGTCTGTTCAACTGGAGTCAGAAGCTCCTTCAAATGGAGTTCGCATTGCACTCTCTTTCATTTGCTGCCCCCTCCTCTACAACTACAAGTAAGTTAACCACAAAACTCTTTTATCTTTTGGTTGCATAGGACGGTACAGTAGGGCTCAGTTTTACACTTTCTGGTGGTCAATAAAGTTGGTTTGATTACTCGAAGCCAATGTGCTGTTCTAGCTTATGAGAAATATCAGAAACTTGTTCATTAAAAAATCTTCATTACAGATAGGACTATTAAGGCTTTCGTACATGGGAAGTTTTCAGGCTTGTTCAAAAGGTGCCACAAGAATCCAGATACTAGAAGAATGGCTAGATATTTTGTGACTTATGACACTTGAAAGTATGTTATTGTTCACCACAAAAGATTGAAATTTTAGCATTATATTAGTCAAATTGAAGATACCCTATGGGATTCTGATATCTGCCAGCCCGGATTGTATAATATACTACCAGCCTTGTTTTTTTTAATTTTTTATTAAGGAATTCTTGCACAACTTCTGAAGTTACCAATATAAATATTTTAGATAAGACTTTACCTTCCACTGAGCCAAGAAAGATCCAGAAATGGCATTATAAAATCTGAGAAACTTAACTGGAATAAGTTAATGTTGATATTTTTTTCCTTGCTTTAGTGAGTTGGTCTATAAAATGCAGTTGAGAAACCTGTTGGTTACAAAAAAAATCGATTTTAGACATTAGCGGAAACGTATTAGGATCGGCTTAACATGGGTACAAATAAAAAGTTTAACGAATGAATTCCATCTTAAGTGGTTCAAATAATTTCAGTTTAGATTTCTTATTTACTTTGCGTGTGAGAGCGAATTCCATCTTAATGGTTGGCATACATCATCGGCTCATAAACTATTGACATACATCATCTATTAGAGGATTCAGCATCTTTTTCTTGCTAAATCTACATATAAGCATATGTGTATCAGTGTAAGCAACTTCCATATATATGAAACTCTTTCTTTTCTTTTTCTCTGTGGCTTTCTCTAATAAAACTGAACCCTATAATCCCATATGGATTAAGATTTGATGCATCTAAGCATCCAAACGGAAGGGTTAAGGAAAAACAAGCAAGACAAACCAAATAAGCTCATAGACACCCATCTCTTTATTGGATTAAGATGCTTTTGTTTCGGAACTAAACCTGTGCTGGTGTGGAGTTTGGAGGTGTGGGCGCAGAGGAGATACGCTTGCCGCGCTCAGAGCGGCTGTTTTCTGCAAATTTGAGACTGTGTTGGTGCATTCCCTTCTGCTTTTCTTCTTCAGTCCATTCTGCAGTGTAGTAATATTCCTCAGTAGATTTAACCACATCCTTTGAAGGAGGAAGGAACATGCTCCCCCACTGTGGAAAGTGAACCAGTGTCACAGGAAGGGTACAAGCAACAATCATGGCTCCCATCCAGGACAGACCAGCTCCAGTGGAGAATCTTGAAGTTGAAAAGAACACTAACTGGGTAAGGCCTGATCCAAAGTTTCCACCTGCACCAGTCAAGCCTGATATGATGCCTAAAGATCTCCGTGATACGAAGGGGATGATTCCAAAAGTTGCACCACAGGCAGCTTGAGCTCCGATTGAGAAGAGAATCATTGCCAAAATGGCTATTGGAAGAGTACTGGCACGCCCGAGCCAGATACAGAATACTCCTCCAAGTGTTTGGAGAATCCAAAGCACCCATAACCTGCCCCTCATGCCAAAGTATCTGCCTGCATAATCAGATGCAAATCCGCCAAAAGGACGAGCAACCAGGTTAGCCATTCCAAATGTAGCAGCAATTGTTCCAGCAGTGTGAAGCTTGAGGTCGAACCTGTTGGTCACACAAATATGTATGAATTAGAAATTCTCTTCTATAGTTTATCCTGGCATCGCAAATAAGGCCGTTTCTAGGATTTAAACTTGTTCCTGCTTTTAGGCAATGAATACTGAAGAAAGGACTAATTAATCACCTGTCGTAGAAATACTCGGCTACGACATTATCTGTGGACAATTCAACTCCCATGGAGTAGCCATAGAGAAGGACAAAGATCCATGTTCTGTAGTTTGTGACTGCATTCCACAGAACCTGCATATTCACATCAACTCAAATTAGACTTCCTTAATAAGGCTTCAAAGAGAGAAAATCTTCAACACATGCAATAAGTTGAAAAAAAAGAAACTGACCTTAGAGAATTTGTCTTTGGCAATCTCTCCCTTCTTTTGAAGTGCACTGAGATTTCCATCAGGCAAGTCTTGGCCAAGGGTCAAGACCAGGATACCCATAATAACATGGAGCCACCCAGGAACAAAAAACGCAATCCTCCAGGCCGTAAATGGAGTTGAACCACATCTTTTAATCAACTCATAAACTAAAGGCATTATGAGTTGTGTTGCTCCTCCACCCATGTTTCCCCAACCTGCTGCTGTTCCATTAACAAGGCCAATGATCTTGCTGTTGAACATTGTGCTCATCCAGTACTGGCATGACACGAACGTCGCGAGGGAGAATCCAATCATGAATCGGACTGTTATATATCCTCCTGCAGACGATATAAACGACATACAGAAGACGGTAGGGGCAGAAAGCATGACGAGGAAAGCACATCCATATCTGGGCCCCAATAGGTCACAGACTGCACCCATTACAAGCCTAGAGAATATGCTCCCAGAAACAGAAGCAACCCCAGCATTACCAATGTCTTGTTTGGTCAAATTGAGGTTTTCCCTAATGATGGGAACAAGTGGGGCTGCAGCAAAGGTGGAAACAAAGCAAGTGAAGAAAGATATCCAAGAAAGGTGAAAAGTCCTCATGTGGGGATTAGCAAATGAGAAAAGCTTGAACACTTTTGCCTTGTGTTCAGAATCAACAGGCAAATCGAATTTCGCAGTTGTATCAGTAGGGACTATTGGTGAAGCTACTGAGAAGGCAAAGGTCTGTTCCCTGCCTGTCACTCCATGCATGGAGCTTCCTGGGGATCCCTCAATATCACCCATTTTTCTCTCTTGCCTGAAGATCAAAGTAGTTTTGGAGTGAGAAGATCGAGTAGAGTAAGAGAAGTGCAGAATTAGAACTTAGTGTTTGTGTTGGGTAGAAGTGGGTATTTATATTGAGTTGGTCGTTGACATTCTGAGTCTGGTAGCAAGTGGGATATTCAGTTTCCCAGCTCTTTTGATATTTGAGGGACAAGCTTGAATAAACAAAGAATCTAAACGCATGGCCGCATCTGTAAAGAGCCTCGTAGGAAATCCCAAGGATCAGCTTTTGACCTTTACGCATGGCCCATCAGCTCCCCTTGTGCAAGAATGAATTAACATGCATACCTTTTTCCTCCAATTTTTTGCTTTGAGTATGCAATTCAAACACGTTGACTAGCGCTCCAGGCTCATATCATATGGCCTCAAAGTCAACACAAATTCACAGCAGTTGATAGAAGCATAAATTATTGGCCCATTTAGAACAAAAGCAGCCCAACAGCCCATACAGAAAGGTGCCGTTTTGCGGATGTGTGTTAGACTTATAATCTCACATTGTTTGGAGAACACCTAGCGACGTGGTTTATAATAAACTCAAGCTTCCCTCAATCAATTTGTTTGCTGGAGGGGTTTTAGTTATTTTTATATGTTCACGAAGTTTGACATATTGCATTCAATTAGAGAGGATAATGTGCATAATTAGTTTCCAGCATTAGCTGTTTTGTAAGAAGTGATGCAATTGTGCTTCCTTGACTTTTGGAGTACAATGCACATCAGCATATGTATGTAGATAGCATGTACATAGTATGTACCTTATCCTACCCAGTCTCAATAATATTCTTGACATGGGTCTCAACTTTGAACACGCATGTCTAAGTTGTAATAGAGACATCAAATATCCATTTGGTTTATTTTTTGTTTTCCATTTTTTAGAAAATGGAAAACACAAAACATCTGTTTTTTTTTTCCCAGTGATTTTAGCTACTTATATGTTTCCCGTATTTTTAAAATGGAAAACAATGTTACGAGTTAATATGTCCCACATCGCTTGGCCAAGCCAAGTGATGTGGGTTTATATGAGATACCTCTCCTCTCACATGTATGAGGTCTTTTCTCTTGGGTTCAAGTATCATTAAATGAGACGACATAGAGAGAAACAAAACCTTGTGGGCATGACGTATTCGTGGGCATCGATAAACCCAAAGCGAATAATATTATGAATGTGAGTAGGTTGGGGTTTAAAAGGCCATTATTGGAGGTGCTAAACTGGCAATGGCCCACTATCTCCTACTAATTTCTTCAGTCAAACAATACATTCTAATTTGTTAAGACATAATGGGATGCAGTTTTCTTACATCCACATCCTTACCTGGTCGGTCTGATGGAGATACAAATTATATGATATAGCTTAATCTTAGCCTTTCACAAGCTTTGAGAGTTTTTTGGTGTATTATTTTCATGAGACTGGGGGATTTGGATAAGATGACTTGGGTTTATGGATGAGAGTTGCTGGAAATGACTCGAGGCAAGCCTACTTCACAAACCTTCAGGCATTACTTTATAGCCTAACATGAAGAAATGACAGACCATATCAATTCGGATTGTGGAATCCTGATTTCGTGAGCTTGTCCCATTTACGAACCTCTACCCGCATGAGTTTTGGCCCAATCTTACATGAGCTAGGTCGTTTCTCGATTATAATAAAAAATAAAAAATGATAGACCATATTAGAATACAACACTTCTCCAATGTAAGTTAGTCTATTGATCAGGGCGTTGACTAAAAAAATGGACATGAACGTTAACAGATTATACATGATAATGTATAAAAGAGCTCAATTATAAATTATTTATTGATTTATGAGGTTGGCAAGAGGTACAGAAATAGATCAGAAATTGGGAAATATCCTGATAATAGGGGAATGAGGATTCCATTACCCCCAAGATACAACTGATAATTCCAGACGGGAGAGTAAGGTAAACCTCATCTCCACCTGCTGCAGTGGCTTGTAAGGTAACAAATGATTTATGCCCCTAATATGGCATTCAAATAGTTTGTATCTAATTAAACGGCGGTAAGGACAAATGAGCCAGTCCTAATGGAGGTTTACGCAATCCACCCGCTAACTGCTGGCACCCCCTTTCCTTGGAACTGGTTTGTACAGTACGACAGTGACGTACTTTGAGCGGAAGCGATGAGTGAAGCCAAGCGCCACTACTGATCGCGGGGTCTCTCTATCTTCAATGTAAAGATGGTTGAGGATCGCATTTTGTGGCGACGGAAGAGCTTCCATGGTGTCTCTACTTGCAGGATAACTAAGCAAGGTGTGTTGCAGATGCAGAGGGACAACAGGCGGGTCCCGTGCCTCATCTTCATTTCCCGGGTACACATTGTTGTAACTGGAATCAGGTGATTTTGGAACTTCAAATCCCACGACAGTGGCTTCGTCCTGTAGAAGAACAAAATGTTTCAAGGCCCTGTTTTTGAGGTTATAAGCACAAATAATAAGATTCATGCTTACGTGATCTTCGAAAAACTGGTTGCTCATGTTGAAGAAAGGTGGCTAATAGTCAAAAATCATCAAGTTTTCAGTTGATGAACCTGAAAATAAGGCAATTTATTGCATAAGGATATCAAAATACAGGGCAAAATGCAAAAAAAAAAAAATTCTTGTCAAAAAACAGATGCACAAAGGTATATGCAGAAATAAAAGCAAAAATCTACATAAAAAAAATCAATGAATTCTCATATTCATGCTCATAAAGGTTTGGTGCAAGGTATATCCCAGTCTTTTACATAAACATAATCCTCCGGTTTGTGCTGTATGAGGCCTTGGTAAAGGGAGGTCCAAATACAAGTTGAGTACATCCCGGTTATCGTCAAACCTGAGTTCATTAGATGTATGATCGAGCAAGGCAGGTCATCCCACTCAAACCTCTTCTATTTTTTCCCATACTAACAATTCGTTGCATGCAGTTAAATACCACCACATCATAAAATGTTGAAGAACACATGGAACATAAATATCCCCCCATGGAATGCAACAACACATAAAGATTAGATTAAAGCCAGCATGCCATTCCTACCCTTGACAGATAGTGCTAGATAAGGAGAAACAGCATGAGAGCCATTAAAGGGACATGTTCAGATATCTCTCACTCTGAGAATTTTTCTAAAAAAATGAAAAAAGAGTTTAGAATAGAATTGTCCAAGGGACATGTTCTGATATCTCTCAATTTACGTGAGATTTTTCCATTAGTAGAGTAATCTTAAAATATTTTTCATTATCTACATGGTGGTTGTATTGAATTTAAGAGGGAACAACAATATTGAAGTACAATTTCATTTACAGAATTATAATGATATCGGCAACCCTTACCCAAATACCAGTAATTTGAGAAATGAGTAGCATTTAATCTAAATGTGTGTATAGTCTGTTAGCAACCATTCCACATGGCATCAAATTTTGTCTTTCTATATAATATGTGTATCCACAAAGAAAGATCCAATAAAACCGAAAGAAATATTGCTCGGTAAGCAGTCCTGAGACTTTTCAGCTAAAATGTTTGTACTGATAGTTCAACATGCAACAAAAGCCATCTGCACTACATCAAACAACCACCTGTAGAAATTGGAGATTTTTTTTTCTCAAACAATGAAACATACAAATCGAACAAAATCATGATTTATTCTGACCTCTTGTGGCCTAGTGGTAACCATTCCTTACACTTGCACAAGGTGCAAGCTTTGATTCCCCCTCCCTCAAAAAATTAAGAATTAACCCCATGACTAATAAAAAAAATCAAGGTCACGGTTAACTGCATTGCGCTACAAATAACAAAATCTTGGAAATAGTAGAACAAATACATTCACAATGCCTAGATATAAGCATCAACAGAAAGCTCAAGTGCTGAGCATAGCATATGAACAAGGGAAGAGAACCACTACTTACTTACTTTCTCCCCAAACGAACGAGAGAAAGGACAAAAACATGGATAAGAATATCTCACAAGTCCAATCCAAATATACCCCGTAACACATGCAATCTATCAATAGAATAAAGCACACGCAAACGATCAAAATTCAACTTTGGAATTTGGAGAATGACCTGAATCGACGAAGGTTGTAGCCTCTCGGCCACCAATCAACGGCAGTGGTGCCCTTCTTTTAAATCGAATTGAATCAGCCGAATTTCAGCAGACCCAAAGGCTTATCTGGAGAAATCACACAAACCCATGTTAAATTAAGTGCAGTTCATCAAAAAATAATAATAAAGCAAACGATAAGTACCCAACAATCCACTTCCCGATACAAAGAATTCTTGAATTGTACAAATAGCTCCAACTGAGAGGACCCGTGAAAGGTCATCGACAAGAGACCCTAAAAATTAAAACAAAAAACAAAAACAAAAACAATTCACCTGAAATACAAGGAAGAAGAACAAAACAAGGGACTCTTCCCCTAGGAGAATAGCCTATGAAACAACGAGCAATAATGTTACTGTGGAAGACGAATCGTCGAATCCAGAAAATTAAAAATAAAATATAAATAAAACCTAAAAATATATAACAATATGGCTAGAGGGAGGGAGCCCAACTAAGTGCAGCCAATGATAACCCATGGGCCAAAATTAGTCCTGATGAAGTCCAAAAGTTTGAAGAAGTTGCACTCAAGGGCCCAATCCATTGCGAGTTGGAAATCCATTGGCTCTGTTGATCTTCGAGTTCGACTCTTTGGGCTCCATCCATCTCTTCTGCATATTGTTTTGTGAGCATGTGGTGTTAGTGGTGAGTCATTAGGTTCTTGGAATTTGTGTTTCTTTTCGGTGTTTAACATATATTGAAAAGATGGAAGCCTAGCTAGCTACCTTGTTTGATATCAAAAGCCATGATTGGTGGTGTTCCTTGCCCCCTTTATCATCTACGTAACTGAAGAAAAAGGATAAACTAATTTCACAAAGTTCTTGGACTTTGCAAAAGATCAACACATGGAGATTAATTATGGATCACATGAACTTCATATGGATATGGCAAAGGCATACAAAACCAGAGACTCATTTGCTTGAATCACCAACGACTCTCTCTGGGTGAAATTCTCTTTATTATGATCTCTCCGTCTCTGCTCACTCTCTCCATCTCCATCTCCATCTCCATCTCTGCTCACTCCTCAATCGAGTATTGGTTTCGATTTTACTAGCTTAATTGTTCACTGGTTTTTGTTGGGTATTAGAAATTAAGTGGATGATTTTACTGGCTAATTATATACATAATTGTTCACTTGTTTACTAGAAATTATTTGAGGTTGTCTGTCGAGGTTTACTAGCTTTATTGTCTCAGGTTCTTGATCATTGCCTTGACATACTTAAGCATGAGATGAAATGGCTTGATACCATATCAAAGGAGACGCAATCATGTTCTCCCAAAGATGATATATTGATGGTGATGGTGATGGTGATACAATTAATTTGTAAGATCATAGTGAACCTTCTACTAATCAAAGTAGACCTCTGGGTAGAAAAACATTAAAAGATCAACTGAAGAAGGAAAGGAAATTCCAAAGGCAGAAGCGACGATACAAAGTCAAGTACAGATGAGAGTTGGGAAGAGAAGAGTACTCTAGAATGTGCAAAAATGGATCAATACGATAGACTACTAATCGAGTATCAAATGACGCGAAATTTAGAAGAAATGCGTTGCGAGATAAAAGTAATGGCTAAAGACACAAGTGGAATGGATCCAATGATTATAACTTATTGGATGGATTAAAGAAGGATATCATGATGAAGAGACGTTTAATTTGATCAAATTTGCATTAGTTTAAATAGTGTGGAAAATGCTTGTGTGGTAGCGTTTTGTATTTTCATCAAATTTTCAATTATTAACCATTTGATTTTTGTTGAATTATTTGTAATATTGGAGATGGATTTCCTATAATGGATTAGTTTAAATTGATTTGAGAAATTGTTACTCATTTGCTTATTTGGGTTAGAGTTGATAACTTTTGAGAAATCAAATGATGTATCAAAATACTATGCAAGTAATCAAATGGATGTTTTGATGACTCATTTTGTTTATCCCACTGGAGATGCTCTAAGTGTGAGCCCAACCTTAAACACAAGGACAAATGTCATGTAGCACAAAAGCTCAAACACAGGTGCCCGAACTCTACTACAAAAAAACTACATCAAAGATTGCTGTAGATGAATTAGGGCTAAAAAAGTTTTTGAAAAATTATATTTGTATCTTAATCGATTTTACGAATCCAATGATATATTTTTTGTTCGAAACAAATATTAAATTTAATATAAAAAGTGCAAAGCAATTCTGGATCGTTGAATATCAATTCAAAATATTTAATGTCTATTTTGATATGAATTTGATTTTTACTTAAGACAAAAAAAAAAAATACTGGACTCATAAATCATAATCCTGATCAAAGCAATATAGTGATTTTAATATATTTTTTTCAGAGCATCTCTAATGGGAGACTTGAAATATATTTTTCAAGCACACAAAACATCATTTTCAAGTGTTATTTTGCTACAATGGTAGAAAAATAACATTTGAAACACACTTCAAATTTTAGGTACTCTTGATATATCAAGTGTGACTTGAGAATATTTTTTAGAGTTGCACAACCAATCAACACTTGACACTTGTATATTTAACCAAGAGAGAGAGTATAATAGAAAAAAGGAAGGGAAATTATAGTTGAAATTTTTGAATTTGGAATGTTTCATATTATGTACTGTTGTAGATAAAACTCTTGATAATGTGATGGTGCACAAATTACAAGGTATTTTGGAGTATTAAAATTTGTATACCATTGGAGAGCTCTCAGCAGGCCCCAGCCTTCTGCCCCAATACACCGACCTTGCCCAACCCCCTCACGTGGATACTACACTCCTCTCTCACAAGCATGCCACGTGCTTCCCATGTGACTCCCCCCATTCCCCACGTACGGCTCCAACCCGATGCCTTCTGCGCTCTCTCACATTTTTTTTGCAAATCCATGTATTGAACAGGGGAAAAAAAAAGATCTACAAAGCCACGTCAGATTGTACGGACCTGGGCCCTTCTTCTTCTTCAGGTGGAGACATGATGGGATGGGAAGGAATCTCCTGAATATTTTCAACGTACCCACAGCGTTTTAATTATTATTTTATTTGTCATCCCAATTTGGATATGACGCAATAGTAGAAGACGGACGACAACTGTTGCGCTAAATTATTATTTTTTTTAAAGGTGAGGGGACTCCATTGATCACGAGGATAATATACATAATTTTTACCATTTCAATTAATGATTCAACTGTTAATTGGACCACATCACACCCTTCTAATAATTTTTTCCCCTGCGGGTGCAGCCCACAAATCACATATGTTCATGGAAAATTCATAGATAAACTCACGTTTCTGGAAAGGATTAAACCCTAGTGAAGAACATGAGTGACATGTTTTTTATCACGAGCCCAACACCATGCATCATCTTACATATACTAGGCGGTCTAGGCCTATTAGTCGACAATTTTATGAAATTAAAATTGTATAATTTTTCCAGTTGGCCACATCAATTACAACGCAGAGTGAAAGATACATGTGGTTATCATGTGAAAAAGTGGCCAAAGCGAGAGAGTTCAAATGAGAATCTTTAGGACGGATAGATGCTTGGTTTGTCCCGGGCCGATTGATAGGAGCAAGATACAAAAGTAAGACAGGCAAGCACAAGTGAGCAAGTTATGGTCGGGAGCCATTGAAGACAACAAACTCTCTGACGGCACATCAAAAGAGAAAAGTCCTATGCATATTTACATATCTATATCCTAATCTTGATTGAATTTCAAACTTACTTAATTGCTGAAACCTGTATTGATTTAAATCTGAACAAGATTGAATAATAATTTAATCCGGATTAGGATCTGAACAAATAAATCAGACAAGATTTCTTTGTTTGGACAGTACCTGATTTTAAATTTGACAAAAAATTTGTGTTTGGACTCAGATTTCAGACATATAACTTATGTATAAACTTGGTTTGATCCGAGTCAAACAAATTCGGTCGAACGAAGTTTTGTCACCCCTTGTTTAAACCATGTTTGGGCAAACTTTATAGAGATAATTTCCCTCTCCACGTGGCATCCCCTCCATCACATGCTCAACATATGCAGTCTCTGTCACGTTTAAAATTTCAAACTTCCACCTGAAACATCATCGGACGGTCTGTATTTTAGTATTAGGACTAAATCAAAAAATGAAAAATAAAATAAAATATGTATACATAAATTAGGGTTTTGAGGGCGATGTGTTACAGCGGCTGTACTATTATATATATATACAGCTAGGCAGCAGCCAATCACAGCACAAAAACAATGAAGTGTATGAAAAACCCAATTAATACGCCAATAAATCCCCCCGCCGCCTATATATAGCTATCAATTTCTCCTAACGTTACCATCCAAGTGAGTCGCCTCTCTTTCTCGCTATTCGCATCTTGTTCAGTTCTTCCTCTTCATTTGCCTCTCTCAATACCGCAAAATAAACTGTTTTCTTATTTCTTTTCTTTTATGGATCTTTTGTTGTCGCTGACATGTGTGTCTTGGTCTCTCTATTCCTTCCTCTTTCTTTCCCACTATGGAATTGTATTATCTCCAGAATTTGATCGATTCAATCCAATCTGACCCACATATATAGCGTAATCTGTTTCTGTGGTAGAAGACCTAGTGCTTGTGCGGTCTAGTTAATTTGGATTCTTTGTTGGTGGGGTACCCCGTACCCTCGACCAATTCACTTTCTGTTCAGACCACTTGTAAGTTTCCACGTCAGCTTGTGCTCGTGGCCTTGCCTCTGACTTGGGCGAATCTTTCCCTCTTAATTTTTTTTCTTCTTGCTCATATATTCTATCCGAGAAAATTAGATGAAAGAAAAGTCTTCTTCTTTCTTAAGTTAAATGATAATCCTCAGATCGATCGAGAGAAACAAGACAAGATGGATATGAAGAAAGCTTAATTAATTTGTGGGAGAAGAAGGTTTGATTGATAGATTTAAAGTCGTTGTTTGCTGGAGTAGCATCATTAAGATTCACATGCAAATGCATCTCTGGTCTGTCTGACTGCCAGCCATAGTTGCTAAAGAGTGGGAATCTTGATGATGCTGCATCGGCAATAAAATGGCTAGTTATTTGCTTCTTGTTTCGTCTCAGGTGGGTACGTACGCATATGGTATGTTTTTATTTTAATTTCTTCATTTCTTTTTTGTTTGTGACATGCATTAGAGCTGACACCTTGCAGATCTATCTATAGCTCTCTTATTATAGTGTTCTTCTGACTAAAGTTTGTTTGCTATCTGGATATGATTGCGTGCCACTGGAGTAGTGTACGTGTATTTTTTATTTTTAAAGGTGAGTGATATTAATCACTTCTTTTTAACATATAGTTAATTTTTCTTTTCTGCTTTGGTGGGTTTTGTTTGTATTGGATCTATTTATGTACTAACAAGGAGCAATAGCTCAATTGGTTACATTTTTTTGTCTTAGGATGTATTTTCCTAGTCTCTTGAGTTTTCAACCCACTTCCGGAGAAGGGTTAAGAGCTTCATTTTCACATTCGCATAGATTTTGATCCCGTCTTATCTATTGTCAAAGTGGTGCTGTACTCTTCGGTTATCCAAAAAAACTACTTATGGACTATATCTTCTTGAAAGATGAGTGTACGTGTCTTCGTGGGTCTTCAAATTCAGGTGCGCAAGAGCCAAAAATAGTGTCATGATATTGGATATTGCTAGAGTTGCTCTTGCTCAAGTGGGAGAGAAAAGGTAAGAAGAAGGAACAAATGATTTCAGATTTTGGCTTCTTATGTCGTATGTAGCTAAAGTTTTTGATTATCATATCAACTACTTCAAGCTTCAAACTTGAAAGTATTATATATCATATAACACAATCCTTTATATTCACTAGAATTTGTTTTTATCATACACTAGTTCTTTTGGAAGTATATAATTAGTACATCTTTGAAGAAGAATTTGGAATTGCTTGCCGTGTGGGAACTAACTTTGATATGGTAACGTACTCTTGTACACTTGTTTGGTTTTAGCATCTGTTAGAAATTCACACCCCTCGTACAATCTGGTGACATACACTTGTACAATTATTGTCACAAGTGTTTGATGATTTTGGCATCTGTCAGAATGTCAGAAATCCACACCCTTTATACAACAAATTATATTGTCCAACAAACCATATTGTTCACTTCAGGGGCCGACGCAAAAATTCATGTGAGGGTGGGCAAAACCAAGCTGATATATCGGCTCACACAACTTTGTTCCTCCCGAGACTGACAAGTGGGCCAAACCCAATTCATTTAAGCATAGGAAAATGTCTAATTGTTTGTTAAGGGATGAGTTTAGATTTATAAACCACACATGATTGGGCACTCGGACCGACGTAGGACTGATTGTTAACAACATCCTGTTGTCAAGTGGACCAAGTTACACATCCAGGAACAAGTAGCAACATATGAACCCTTGGCCTTGTACTCTTCCTCCTTTATCTCCACACATTTAGCCCAACTTTTTTTTATTGTCTGGCCTCTTCAATAATAATGACATTTCCAGAATGAACTTAATCCATGATAGTGATAACTCGTCTTTCTATAGATCTTGGAGATCCATGTGTGTCCCTATGTATATATCTCAACGCAATTGAGGTGGTAATACCCCACGTCGAGGTCATGGATTCAAATCACACTAGTTTGCTGAAGTTACAATCAATTATTACTTCTCCTAGTCTTTTTGTCATCCCCCACCATTGTTGCGACAGATATGAAGTTTAGAAGTTCCTTTATTTGAATGAATGGCTAATAGCTACCTTGTACAAAAAAAAATGTTCAAGAAAAGCTTCTTCATTTTGAGATTATTTTGTACAGATAGATCGCGGGTATGTATTTCCATATATATATATTTTGGTCTTTCGATAAGATCGATGATGAAAGTAGTTTTGTTTGCTCATGCACACCACATATTGACATATATTTCCACATCACAAAGAGCCTACTAAGATCCGTTTGTATGGAATGCTGATGTTTAAGTGGAAGGTCCAAGTCCCACGGAACCCACACGCACCCGACTCGGTTTTAACGTGGCAGACACGCCGTACGTGGAGTGGACCAGGACCAGGACCATTATGGGGTCGAAAAACGGAGTAAGAGAAGGATCAAACTTGTATTTGTCGAGATTGACAAATCAGGCTCATACTTACATTATTAGCTAATGGTGAACCCGTGCATTCGCAAACATCATTTATTTGTAACTCCGCAGGTGAAGTTTTGAAGTTGTTTTCTATTAAAAACTTTATAGTGTTTGTTTATAAAGAAATATAGAATCCAACATGTTTAAATTTTAATGCTTATCGTATATGCACTGGTGCAGATAACATTCCAACGTGTTTGAATTTCAGGCTTCGTTATCATATCAAAGCAGTCGCTCAATTTCCCATCGACGAAAAAAGGGAATCATGGTGAAGAAAATTGTCTCTAGAAATTATGAGAGAAAGTAGAGAGGAAAATTGTGCAGGATTGTAAGGGTTTTTTTTTCTCCTTTTAATTGATATTTAATGCATTAATAATTCAGGATAAGATTGTAACTTGTAAGGGTCATTTTCTTTTCATTTTTCTCTTTTTAATTGATATTTAACCCATATATTTGAAATAACTATTTCGAATTACAGGATTGTAAGAGGTCATTTTTTTTTCTTTTAAATTGATATTTAGTGCATTGAATAATTGATCATTTTTTTAATTTGATAATAATTCATGTGTCCAACTCCTATCAAACTTATTTGATGATGTGACAACATGAGGATGCTTTTTCAACTTTGTTGAGATTCCATTTTATAGTATATAGATTTAACTGACTAGTGTGTTTCGGTGTCACTGCAACGCAATAGATTCGAAATTAGAACTGCAGAAAATTTCTTCCACTCACAATGCAACGCGATTACCCTCCTCATCAATATAACAATTTTTTTCAATTTTTTCACTGCAACTTCCCAGTAACATCTATCAAAATGATACGAATATTGTACTTTGTTTAAAGAGAAACAAAGAGTACTAATCTTGATATTTTGAAAAATCTAGGGAGCATAAAAAAAAAATTTCGTTTCAGTGTTTCACCAACAAACCGTAAATAACTCAAAAGAGTTACAAACCATGGAAAGTTGAGGGGCGAGTATTTTTTATTTTTTTTTTTACCAAACTAAAGGGAATGTCCTGTAGACAAACATGAGGAGGCAAAATGTATTTTACTCATCCTTAAAAAATGACACTAAGGTCCCTTTGGGACTCCGTATATATAGGATAATATAATATTACTATCTAATGTATAAGTTGATATATGATTTAGTCATATAATAATTTCAAAATGATATGGTATTAGGCTTGTATAATCTCTTTCTTATACAATATCGTGTTTGATTTGTTGTTAAACAAAATGATATTATAAAGTTTGTGGTAATATGTTTGAACTATGCCCAGTAAAATAATAATTATTTTTTAATCATTTTATTTTTTATCATTTGATGTGTTTTACTTCTTATATTATGGCGTTCCGTATAAAATAAAAACGTGTTAGAGATGTTTTTCTATTACACGGCCTACACATCGTAAGAGCCTCATTTCGCATAAATTATACTATACTGAGTTTTTTTTAAAAACTACCAAACACATGATACTATACGAAGTATTATTCTTTGCTCTAATCAAACCCTAAAATATAGAAACTCGAAAAATGCTTACCCCGAAAGCACAGGGCCCAGTCCGAAAGCACCTGAAAAATGCTTTCACACTATATGGGCCTAAGCAACCCAAGTTTGTCAACTTATTAGCCGCCCATGTTTTTGGTACCTACACCGAAATGATAGAAACTCGCAAGGATGCGAGGAGCAACGATGGTAAATGGTTGGTTATTTTCACACCCCCACCCCACCATAGGGCACATACAGTTGAGCAAATGACTCCCCTTCACAAATCCAGACTAAATGTCAGTCCAAAACCTCCTCAAAACCCTCAAATCTGTGAAGCGAACTCACTCACCGAGCCTCTCTTCTTCAAGACCTTTTCAAGATATCCCAGAATTTGTCTCCAAAGTCTTGAGCAACTCATTCCCCGACACCCTCGATCTCACCCTCCCCAATATCAATGTCACACAATTACACCTCATTCTCTCGAACCCAAATCTCAAACCCTCTAGTTGCTTACATTTCTTCAATTTTATCCTCAAAAACCAGTCCCTCGTCTCATTCAGGCCTGATCTTCAAGCCCACTTGACCCTAATTTCCAGGCTTGTCAAGGCAAGAATGTTCGCGGATGCAGAGGATATCTTGAAGTCTGTATCAGTTGATGAAAATCTCAGGTACCCTTTTCTGGTTATAGCTCCGGCGATTGAGAATTGTTGTTCTGAACCGCGTGTTGTGACAAAGATTTTCAATTTGTTGCTTAAAGTTTATTCTGATAATCGAAAGTTCGAACAAGTTGGGGAGACTTTTGATTACATGAAGAACGTTCGAATCAAGATTGATGAGAGAACTTGTACTGTGCATTTACTTTCCCTTAAGAGAAATAATTTAGTGGGACTGGCTCTACGCTTCTTCTATCAAATGGTAGAATTGGGTATTCATATATCTGTGTATTCTTTGACAGTTGTGGTGGAGGGTTTCTGTAGGAGTGGAGAGATCAAGAGGGCTAGGGAACTGGTGGAGGAAATGGTTGGTAGAGGAATAAAACCAAATGTCATTACATACAATATAATGATTGATTGTTGTGCGAAGATATGGAATTTCAACGAGTTAGATATGATATTACAATTAATGGAAAAGGAGGGACAGGCATTTGATATTAAGACATACAAAATTTTGATTGATGGCTTCACAAGTGCTGGCAAGGTTGAAGAAGCTGAGAGGTTGATTTCAGAGATGTATCATAGAGGTATAAAAGTAGATACATATATGTACAATTTGATTATAAATGGGTATTGTAGACTGGGAAGTATGAAAAAGATAAACTCTCTGTTTGAAAAAATGAAACATAGAGGAGTCCATCTGAATGGAGATACGTATTGGGCTATGATCAATGGCTTGTGCAAGGCTGGGGAGATGGAAGTGGCGATGCTTTATGTTAGTGAGATGCTGAGCAAGGAATTTCAGGTGGACGTGGTGATATTCAATACATTGGTTCATGGATTTTGTAGAAAGGGAATGATTAATGAGGCTTTTGAGTTGCAAATTGAGATGGAAAGGATTGGATTTGACACTGATGTTTCTTTATGTAATAGGATTGCAACTGGGCTATGTGAACTAAATCGGGGGGATGAGGCAAAAATGTTGCTCAGCAGGATGATTAAAAAAGGCATTAGCCCAAAAATGATGAGCTTCACCTCTTTGATTGGAACATGAATTTGTTGGAGATGAATTGGTTACTACTTAATGAACTTTGGTTCTGTCGGCATGGGATTATGACTATTTTATGAAAGGATAATTGGTTGCAGGAGACAGAGGTGCTAGCTTGATTATTCAGTGGAGTCTGAGCTCTAAAACTGTGAGCTTTGCCTCCTCAATGGCATAAATTTCAAAGAACATAATCTAATGGGAGACAGAGGGTTGGTGCTTGGTGCTGGAGGTAGACTACTCAGAAAGCTCAAAAACTGGTGAAGAGCTTGGCTTCTTGGTTCTGTTATATCTGTAATTTTGGTCCTGGCACTGTGGTTCAATTACATAAAGGGGGCTGGAAAGCTTAGAAATGTGATCAAGCTCAATTTGATTTTGAGACCTAGATGTCACATTAATGAGTTCTGTTATTGAGAAGCGACTGGGTAAAAAGAATGCTTAGTGAAATACCTGAGACTATTAGACAGTTTTCGCCTCAATAGCAGAATGCTTCAGCCCCTCCAAGGGAATGTCAATCGTACAAAATGTGGATATACCAAGATTATAATCAATCAAACTTTCGTGAGGGGAAATATTATTTGCCCTTGGATACAAGTGTCTATTCACCTGATATGGGCAATCAGGAACTTACAACCAAATGCTGATGAAGTTACAGTTTAACTACATGTCACTTAGGTATATCCTTTTTTTTCCTCCTGAAACAAATTACAGAACTGTATTTGGATCCAACAGGCTTTTTACTACCTGCTGCAGATGTCAGGAAATTTGATTTGTTGCATTCCATTTGTTGTCGTAAGGCTTGCAGCACTTGTATTAGAATACGTTTCATATTCTATGTTTGAGAATGGAAGGGAATACCTGGATTATTGTGAAACTTGTTGCAAAGGTGAAAGTGGTACATATCAGGTCACTGAATAACCGGGCTACCTTTTAGTGTCCGCTGCCCCAAGTGTGAAGTGGGCTGCTCATTACGAAAATGAAAGCCATGCAAAGTTTGGGCCACCAAACACGTTGATTTTGATGATCTGCCGTAGTCCAAGGTTAGAAATCTTATTTCAATTCATCCTATCAGTATTTGGGCATTTTCACAATGATTACGATTCAGATCAGCCAAGTTCCATTGCTGATGATTGTATTCATTAGCGTGGCTATTTTTGTGGAAGTCAAATGTTATTAAGAGAAGGTTTGTTTGGTCTCAGTTTCCAGATCTTTATACCCTAGCCTAGGACAAGGAAGCCACTGCAGGAGCCAATATATGACTCTCATACAACGGGGTTGCTTTGTACTTTGATTCACAAGAGAGGCTGTGGACTGAGAATTGGAGGAATTCAACTCTTTTTTGTAAGCGACATACAGGGTAAAGGTATACCAAATGCTACTACATTGGCGCAGGGCACAGAATAAAGAGGAGGTTCTTTTGAAATCAAGAACTGCTACTTCATTCTCTTCCAAGCAAAGGTGAGGTTAGCACCAATTTTTCTTGGAAACAAGTTTGGAGTTGAAAGTAGCTAAATTGACTTTATTTTCCCTAAAGGATTAAGAAACAGAACTGTTGCTCTGAAGCTTGTGGTTGCCCATAAATAAGCAAAGTTCAGAATGTTGTTTTTGTAGAGAATAAGACGAGGGGATTGTATACTGCGTGGGGTGGCACTCCATTTATGCCCCAATCAATAAAATTCCTCAGATGCTAAGACAATCCTTTCATTTCTGACATTCGGTAGTGAGAAATTTTTCCAAGGGCGACCAGTTTAGCAACCCTCCCTCTCCAGCAGCATTTCTACGAGTATATTGGCTCAGTCGTGATTGAAATTATTCTCTCTTGCCTTCATATACTCGTCTTTCCCAAAACAATGACTGAAAACCAACTGTTACGGTACATATTTGCTAATGAAATAGCAATCACCTTATTAACCCATCTGCAAATGTCCTTGGAATCCTTGAGTAGTAGTTTACATTTTACAAAATAAAAAGATACCCAAGAATTATAATTTCAGAACAAGGGTTTGTCAATGAAGACTATGAAGTAATACACAACCCCTGGTTAGTCTGAGTGCCACAAAATTTTAACATGAAAGATCCAATTCACGAAAAAAAAAAGGTCTTTCAGATTCAGGAAAATGTGTTCGGGCATTTATATTCGTTTCACTCGCAGTTGAAACACTCATCCTCCTCTGAAAACTAAAAGATAATGGTAGGATTCCTAGAGATCATACAGTAAGACCTTGAGGAGCACCGGCTGATGGAGTCTTGGATTTGGGCTTCTCCACAACAATTGCCTGAGTGGTGAGGACCATTCCTGCTACAGATGCTGCATTTTGCAACGCACATCTTGTCACCTTTGCTGGATCAATGACTCCAGCCTCCACCAGATTCTCATACTTATCTGTCATGGCATTGTAACCAATCTCCCATTCACTCTCCTTTAACCTCTCCACAACCACTTCCCCTTCAATTCCAGCATTTTGAGCTATCAATGCTGCTGGCGCCACCAATGCCTACAGCCAAACATATGAAACAACTTTTCAGTACATACAAAAATCCAGGCAAAATGCTAATTTAAACTAATTTTCCTTCAGACCAATGGAATTTTAAAAAGGAACGTGATTACAAGTCAAATAAAACATTTCTGTTACCTTCTGCACAATGTCAGCTCCTAATCGCTCCTCTGCCTCCTCAAGCTTTTCCTTAATTGCAGGAACCAAAGTCGAGAGATGAACCAAGGCAGCACCTCCACCAGGCACAATTCCTTCCTCTATTGCTGCAAAAGTTGCATTCTTAGCATCCTCGATTCGGAGCTTACGGTCCTCCAGCTCGGTTTCTGTTGCAGCCCCTACTTTGACAACGGCCACCCCACCAGACAATTTTGCAATCCTTTCAGCCAGTTTCTCTGAATCATAAACAGAATCCGTCTCAGCCAACTCCCTTTTCAACTGAGCAATCCTCGCTTGCAGCTCATCCTTGGAAGCAGCATCTGCTATAATCGTAGTGGAATCTTTGCTAATTGTCACCTTTCTAGCTGTTCCAAGCTGCTCAACTGAGGTGTTCTCAATAAGCAGACCCAGATCACTGGCCTGGAACTCGGCTCCTACATTATAGTGACAGAAAAAGACAGGAAATTAGCACCATAAGAAGACATGAAAACAATAAGTCCTTAGTCAAAGGCCCCAGTTATTCCATTGGGGTACAAGTACAACACTGAAAGTTAGTCAATTTACTGCACATGCTGGACATAGAGTACAATGGTTAATGCATTTTAAGAAGCACACAAAATTGTAAAAAATTACCAGAGGAAAGAGTGTTTACCAGTAAGAATGGCAATATCCTGAAGCATAGCTTTTCTTCGTTCCCCAAAGCCAGGTGCTTTTATGGCCACCACATTAAGGATTCCTCGCAGCTTGTTCACGACAAGGGTAGCCAAAGCCTCCCCAGTGACATCCTCTGCAATTATAATCAAAGGAGCTCTCAACTGAGTAGTTTTCTCTAACAGGGGAATTATGTCCTTGATAGCCGAAATCTTCTGATCGGTGACCAGCACACGAGCATTCTCAAACTCACAAATCAATTTTTCAGGATTTGTAACAAATTGAGGGGATATATAACCTCTGTCAATCTGCAAGCCAACACAAACCACAAAAAAACAAAACACAGGTGTTAGAGAAAATAATATCAGGCAGCAGTATAGAACATCTCCAACATGCAAATCCATACAAACCTCCATTCCTTCTTCAACCTCTACTGTTGTCTCAAATGAGGACGAGGACTCAATAGACAAAACACCGTCAGGCCCAACTTTGCCAATGGCATCAGCAATCATTGTCCCAATAAGCTCGTCATTTCCGGCCGAGATGGAAGCAACAGCTGGAAAATTAGAAGTACAACACATTGACGCAACCAATGGAAACAATATCTATAAATGCAAATTTGGTGAGAGAAATGTGAATAAAACCAGGAACATGAAAATAACTTACCTTTAATGTCATCAGAACCCTTGACAGGCCTAGCTCTCTTCTCTAGCTCTTCTATCAAACCCTGTACAGTCTTATCAATTCCCCTCTTTAGTGAGACTGGATTAGCACCAGAGGTGACACTCAAAAGTCCAAGCCTGATTATTTCTCGGGCTAGAATTGATGCAGTTGTCGTTCCATCACCAGCAGAATCATTTGTTTTACTGGCAACCTTCATTGCACAATCAAAACAAGTCAACAACATATTTGACCAAACCCACACAATATGCCAAGATCCACAATTGAAAAATAGTAACCACAATACAGTGGTTCTAGCAGGGAGAGAGAAGAGAGAGACTGAGAGATCTGACCTCTCTAATGAGAGCTGCTCCAGCATTTTCCATAGGATCAGGCAGCTCAATAGCTCGCGCAATCGTAACTCCATCATTAACTACTTTAGGATTTCCAAATTCATCCAAGACAACATTCCTCCCTTCATTGCACAATAAAAAATGGCATGCATAATTAGCACCATTGTTCTTTGAAACTTAATGGAATAAACAATCGCCATAGAAAGGCATAGCTTGACAAAATTGAAGCATGCACCGTTTGACAGCCAAAAAAAGCACATGTAAGCAACTTAGAGATACTAGAAATGAATTCATGAGTGTCCTCTAGAATTATATAGTATATTAGCTGATCATGATGAGCGCCAAACGAATTGCAAGCAAATCAAAATATCAAATTAGCCAATAAAATTGGAGAAATTCAATCACTGAATAGCCAAACCTGGGGAAGTTCATGTGTGCCTATTAACAATTTCAAACCACGAAATGAAAAACTATCAAATTTACATAGAGAGGTCATGTTAGAGTAAGAAGTTACCCCTAGGACCAAGAGTGAGCCCAACAGCATCAGCAAGCTTGTCAATGCCGGCTTGAAGTGCTGCCCTAGAGCTTTGATCAAACAAAATTTCCTTTGCAGAAGCTCGGACAGATAATCGTCTGTTTACTGGTCGGAAGTTTAGCTTTTGAGTTTGCTGCTGACTTCCCCTCCGACCAAGACCCCCCTAAAACATTCATTGAACACACCATAACAATTACACTTACACAAACCAATTATCATTCACGCACGCAATTATACAAACGTATGCACACGCGTATATAATTATACAATAAATAGAGATATAGTCAATCGAAGCAAAACAAAATTGCGATAACCCAATAACAAAAACAAGGAACAATGCTTTAGAGCCCTGTATATGCATCGAAATCAAACAAAACAGAACCGATAAAACATTTATGTATTTCCTTTCCTTCTCATCATTCACTTCAAGAACCGAACGCAAAGTCATCAAAAGCACCATACAACAATCAATAAAACTAAGACTGATGAAGTAAAGAACAGACCAAGGATGAAAAACCCAAAAAAATAAAAAAAGGTACCTGTTTGGGCGAGCAGAGGATGGACGCTGTTGAGAGAGCATTAGAGGTTGCCATTTCTCAAAAAGAGAAGACGAAAACGGTGGTAGCTTCGTGTGGATAAGGAAGGCAGCGGAGGCAAATGGTGTTTAGGGTTTAGTTATAAGGGGAGTACAAACAAGAGAAGGTGGCTTCCAGAAGATTCTTTCAATTCGAGAACCGTTGAGAGGCACACAACGCCAGCCTTCTTGTCTTTGGTTCGGCCCAGCCACGAATTGCAGCATCAAACGAGCGCTCCAGTGGCGATATTTTACTTTTTATGGGCTTGGCCTTGAGGGCCCAAGCCAAATAAGAACAAAAGTTTGACAATTGGGTCCTTGAGTTGATTAGGACCGCTGCTTATCCCAGTAATAAACCTTTTCGAGTTCAAACATTGATCGACAGTTGACACCATAGAAAGCTTAAGCAGGAGAAAACAATTAAGATTGAAGGCCACTGAGTTACATAATACAAACAATACACATTTGTGCTCTCTTCAAAATGCTCAAAATCACATGCAGCCAAAAAACCTTGCATGAAACAATTGACCACAAAAGTGGGAAACTCAAGGGAACAAAAAGGCTGATGAATGAAGTGCACTACAGCAGAAGTTTTAGGGAAGTTCTGCGGCAATAGAAATATTCTTTTCTTTTTTCTTTTTTTAAGAAAGAATGCCGAATGGGGTTTGCATCAACTGAAGTCTGAAGGACATGTACAATGGCGACCAAACCATATCAATGCAGTGCAGTTACTGACTTCTTAACGATGTGTGTCGTCAAGAAATTTTCCATAGAAGAGGTATGAGCAGGCGGCAACTACTTGTGAAATGTAAGCAATCAAGATCTTAATACAGCAGAATCCATCACTGGCAGGATGAAGTCATTGGTACTCATCTGGCAACTCCAAGTTTACGTTCTGAAGCATCTCCCATTTTTTCTTCCTTTTTGTTCCAAATGCAGGCAAATCTGGAATAAAGTCAAGATGAATCTAATGTATAAATTCATAGTTTTGATTGAGACAGAGTTGAAAATAGGTAGTCCTACAAGATAATGTCATTTAAAACAATTAAATGAGAATGAAATCCTATGAATTGATTAAGAAGGGCTCAACAGCAATAGACCAATCCTATGACAAAACTTGTTCACATAATATGCAAATCACGATGTCATCGCTAAACCAACAAATGACCTATTGTTCACCAAACGCAATGCTCTATCAAACTGTATTCCGGCCCAATCCCATGACAGTAAATGGCAATTATTTGGAAAAGGAGCAGTTTCGTTATTCATACTAGGTGGAAATCTACAAAACAACAACATCATCTATTTCTTTATTTTTCTGCCCCGGAAGAATGTGTCAGAATATTTTTGATATTAATATGTTGATGTTTACCTCCTTGTGGATATATCGGGTTGTAATGAACCTCCGCCCAAAAGCTTAGAAGAATTACTGCACAGAACAAGTCAACAACAAAAAAGACATAATGTATTTCTAGATGCATATGGCTTTTCAGAATCTCTATTAAATCTTTAAACTGTGATGAACAGATTGGCTTGGCCTGTGACCATAGCATGCTTACTATCATGCTTTAGCACTGTAACATAATCTCGCTCCTCTCCCTCTTAAGACACCTTTTCATGAGACATGCTATGAAACATACCTCGTTTTGATCTTTGAACATTTGGAAGAATCTCGATGTAGCAAGTGTCCTTGAAAGATGTTATAACGAATATTTTAACACCGTACTGCAACCAATCACTAACACGTCTCAGACAGCAGAATATGTAATCTATTTGCAAACAGAGAAAGATATACAACCAGCCTCGGGTAATGATTAGAAGATTTTGAGTTTAAGGGAGAGAGGCAATAATAAAGAACACACATATCCATGTCAATCAAAAAATATCGCACAACTGGCCCATTTGGAAAAGATGCAGTGTCTTCAAGGAAAACTTATATTTGACTCACACTAGACCATATTGCATGTTCAATTGAAGTGACTATATATGGATGATCTCAAGATCCTCTTCCACAAGCAGCTTATCAAACCTCATTCTACTTGAAGTCAGTCCCAATGAAGGGAATCCTATTTTTGAAGCATGGGGATATAAAATTGGAAGCCTTTGCTGATGCAAATTGAGCGAATTGAGTGCATGCTAGGCGCATCACTTGATGTTGCTGAAGTTTTTTGTCCTAGTCATGGGGTGGTGTAAGAAGCAGCTGTAGAGGCAGAATGCAGTGAAATTTCGACTATAGAGTCATGGCTATGGAGTGTGTGATTCCATAATACGGCTGCTAGTAATAAGGGAAGGTGACTAATCAAAGCACACTAAAGTTGATGCACTTTATAAAGGAGATACTCAAGCAATGCATGATTTATAATTTTCTATATACACTTCGTGAAGTCTGAAAAACGATTAGTTGATGTATTTACCAAGAGTAGGTCCATGAGTAACATCTATGCACCAAGTTTAGGGGTCCTAGAATTGCAGAAATGTTATGTATTCTGGAACTGGGGAATAATCATATATTCTGTTTGATAGTTAAAAGGATGATCATATTTTTTGTTTGACAGTTAAAATGATGTCAACTTTAGTTTTAATGTAAAATTCATAGCACATTTTAATTCATTTTCCGTTTTATTCTCTTTTTTCTTCCTCTGTTAGGCAACTCCAAACCCCAAATCAGCTTCAACAGTCTAGCTAAATTAATCTCAAACACTAACAAACAGACCATATCATTCCCGGATTCACCCCTACAGTTCTTTTATCTTGTCATAGCCAAGCTCCACAAGCTTCTTTACTGAAAGTGACTATTATAATCAAACAAGGAAGGGCATTGAAAATCGACCAACAGTATATGTTTGCTATCCTTGCACTAAGTTTAGGGGACGACTAGATTGCAGAAATGTTTTGTATTCTAGAACTGGGGAATAATCATGTATTCTGTTTGATAGCTAAATTCAACTGCAGTTTTACTGTAAAATTCACAGCACACTTTTTAATTCAATGTCCGTTTTATTCTCTCCTTTCTTCCTCTGTTAGGCAACTCCAAAACCCCAAATCAGCTCCAACAGTCTAGCTAAATCAAACTCAAACTCAAACAAAACCAATCATGTCATTGCCCGTATTTACCCCTACAGTTTTTAGCTTGTCATAGCGAAGATCCACAAGCTTCATAATCAAAAGAGGAAGCGCATTAAAAATTGATCAATGGTATATGTTTGCTATGCTTGCATCTGGAGAACCAATTTTCAATATCCACTTTGCACCCCTATTAAATGAATTAAAATAGAGTAGCAATGTGCTGCAAGTTAGCTTACTTATAAGAATTATCAATAATAGCAATAGTTTCAGTTAAATCAAAAAGCAAAATCAAAGTCACAGAATCCTACCGAATCTGCAACAGCCCGTAAAGTGACATGATCACCCCATTCCCCATTCCTGTTATTGTCCGCATTGTGGTAAAAGGAAAGTCAAGATTTACCCATAATAAGAATGATCAAGTCAACAAAAGTAACAGGGATATACTTTGACATCTTTTCCAAATAGTCACCATAAGCCATTGGAACATATCCCTCGTATATCTCCGGATAAGACTTAAGCTGATAATCCGAATGTTGCAAAATAAGGAACAAATATATGTAAGGTTCACAAAGAAATACAACTCAATTAACTTAAGGAACTATAGGCTGAACTATAATAGCCAACCTGATTTACAACTTGCTGCCTCACAAACTCATGATGCTCAGCAGTTCGATAAAATTGATCTGAGAGAGCGCGAAACTGGTAACATTATCAACTTAATGAGAAATCAGGTGTATGAATTATACCAAACACCATACTTCAATGACCACCAGTAAGTTAATCACAGCACCAAGAGTTGACAACCAAATTACCATAAAACGAACAGAATGAGCAACGGAGATCATATGTGTGTGTGTCTAAGCCAAGAAGAACATCCATAAACTTTCTGATACAACCTTGAACAATAATAGGAGAACAAGTCGTGTGCTATCATATGCATGAAAGAAGGCAACTCTTACATGTGGAGATGCACTGCACCCAAACACACACTGAGCAATGTAGAATCACAAATATCATACCCCACATGATGCAGCTGCAAGATTCATTTTGATGTTCATGTGAATAAGTCTATCAGTTGATATACTAATGTCAATTGTCAGATAACACCTTAAGTGCACTTTACCAAAGAGCCATATGAATATTAACCCAAATTTACCCCATAGACCATACTTGATAGGTAACGAATAGAGAAGCATAATAACTAAAAGTTCTAATCTGTTAGTTTACATGACATGGAGGGAGGGGGAAAATCCATCAACTTCCCTGTTTTAAAGATTAGCAAGTCTATTAAGACGTAGTTAGAAGGTCAACAATAATTTTCTTTTGTGAAATATATGGAGTAAATTAATATTCTAAAATTATATATCACAATATGACGGCAGAAAAGGGAGTGGAACACCAATTCTGAAAAGTGATACGACAATAATTAAGCTTTGAACAAGGCAAGTAGTGAGAAGAAGGCGGAGTCAAAACTAATACTGCAATATTCAATTACTTGACGCAAAGGAAGGCTTTCTTAATCCATGACAATATGCCCCATGTGATGCTATGAAAACTAAGGGATGGCAAATAACTTAATTTAATTGAGCCAGAAATAGCTAACCTGACAATTACCATCACCGTCAACTTTTCGCTCAACCAAATCATACACCTGCAGTCTACAGAAGAAAAGGCATAATAGCAATGACATTTCACACCCTTTATAGATATAGAAAGACTTGCTAGAAGACATAAGAAGATGTACATCTGAAAAAAGAAAGACGAAGATGGATAAGAAAAGAAAGAGAGGAAGAAACCATTCACATAAGTCATATAAAAGAATACAGACAAGTTACCTGTCCAATAACCTTTGATGATCTAATGTGGCTTCATCAATGGAGGGTATTTCTCCATTGATTCTAGGAACATGCTGCACCAAACCAGCAACAAATACCAAAATTTATCGCGGGCACTTTCGAGGATGTCAAAGTCAAGTGGCCAAAGCAAACATCAGAAGAGGTCAGAATAAAATGTAAATATTATCTCTAATCAGTCATTTAGTTATCAGTTATTAAATAAAATATTGCATCCCTCATTAGAGAAATTAACTTACAAAAGACCCAAATTACTTTAGTATGCATGTGAAATTTAAATGAAAACAATCCATCAAATTCGTTCAGTGTAGAAATTCAAAAAACATTTCAGGTTGGTACAGATGGCAGTAGACCTAAGCATGATATCCCAAATTCAAGATAACACTCAGGCAGTGGCAATTAAACTTGCTCAAGGAATAAAATTAAAACCAGTAGGCCCAAAACCACAGAACATGCCGTATGTCCGAAAAAATTCATCAGAGATTAGAGGCTATCTTTATGCTACTGCACTTACTGGAACAGAGACCATCTGATTCAACCATTTTTCAACTCCGCCATCAAAAGCATATTCATCTGCCAACTTCAGTGGATAAGACCACTCCTGCCCACCGTACGCCATTTCTTGAGGACTAGAACACGAACTAGGAGGTAGCATCTCATCTATCTCTTCCTCTTGGCCCTCCTGACCTAAAAATTGCAAATGATATTTACCCAGCTCACAACCTATATGTTCACATCTAGATTGCCATTTGTCAGAAGAAAACCTACCAGAACCATAGTTTATGATGGATTGATCCAGCCAACCTTGTTGGAATGCACATGCTTCTGAATGTTCTTCCCCTTCATGTGGAGATTCAGGCAGATCTCCAATGCCAAGCTGTGCTTGAAAAGCA
Organism: Tripterygium wilfordii; assembly: GCF_013401445.1. Lineage (NCBI taxonomy): Eukaryota > Viridiplantae > Streptophyta > Magnoliopsida > Celastrales > Celastraceae > Tripterygium > Tripterygium wilfordii. Next base: position 11,272,899 of record NC_052253.1, on the reverse strand, counting down.
TGTCCAATACGCTCATCACTTTCTACATTGTACGACTGCAGGTCACACTGATCTTCCTTGAAATATTTTCCAGTAAAAGAATCAGTATCATCTTGTGCAATAGTGCCACAATACCCGCAATTAGAATATGGATCACTTTCAAACAACTGGAGGCCCCACCTAACAACGTCAGGATCTTGCTCATGTGTTATCATTTGCAGCGTACACAACTAATTTCAAAACCAACAATCTATTTTATTCTAAGCGCGTCTGAACAGTAGGAGTGTGATTTTACCTGCAGGAATTCAAAATATTCCACATTAAGAAAATGTCTTTCAAGTCAAAAATAAATCTGGATTCAGAAAAAAAAAAACCCATCAGCAAGAGGAAGTGTTGGATTAAGTGCTATTACTCATTTCTTTTTCTAAAACAAACATCTTCCTAGGAGTCCCTTCTAAATTACAGCCCTCTGAATGCCTCTATCCTATTTTAATAAAAAAATGTTTCATAAAAAGTTAGAGCCATTGAAGGGAACAAATGACTAAATAATCTGGTATTAATCCCAAACAGCTGCATGCCAAACATCCTGAAAATTTGGGGAAAAGTACAACAATATGGCTTTATAAATCCAACTTCATAACTCTCTCATGCATTTTGATGTATAAAGATAAGCATGAACAAAAATGTGGACAAAACTCAAGAAATTTGACTATTTGAGCAATATAAATTGAACAAATGAGTAACTGAGCTACTTTAGGAGGAAAGCTACATAACACAATGTGATAGTGTTAGACGAACTAAGATCCACATGGTACAAGAAACTTGATATATTAAACTCAAGCAAAAGATTTGCTAAAACCTATCATAGATTTATTCGAGCCTATAACACTCCTACTTCAGTCACATCTCCTGCCCCCACGCGTAGCTTACAAATGGAAACCTATGTATTTACTGAAGTTCATCAATAGATCCTAAAAATCATCTCAATTTGAACTGTTTCTCTCTCCAATTTAAGTAATTGCGAATTGAAACGGGGCTTCGCTTCAATCTCACTCTTAGAAGCTATATAGTAATACCCAAAAAAAAGAAGAAAACTTTCATAACTAATAGAGAATTAAAGCAAAAACTACAGCACAGGATAAAAGATAGATGAAATCAAATTTCAACTACGCATCAGTAGTTCAGTACAATAATTAAAATTAAATTTAAGGAAAAAAAAAACAGAGTTGTCCTCTCTAAGCTCAAACAAATGGCATTGCCGAAGGAGAAACCATTTCGGTGTGGAATAGCATTTCAAGTGACAACTACACACATTTTCTTCTTCACTATTCCTGTATTTAGCTAGATTTTCTCGGTAACCAAACAGAACCGTACAAAAATTCTCAAAAAATAAATAGAAAAAATTTCTTGAGAAGAACACATTCGTAATCAAAAATATAAACGAAATCAGAAAGATGATCGAAACACACCTTGTGCTCAAAGCAGGCCACAGCCAGAGAAGATGCAATGCTATTGCTTACTTAAAAAAGGCTTACTTATTTACAATCTACAGAGGGATCAAAATGGAAAGTGACGGACGTCACCTGGACTACGTTTTCAGCTTTCAATGTGATGGATTTATTCACGGAAAATTTGTCAGAGAGAAACGACGTTAATTGACGGCAAAAATATCTACTGAAATTTGTCCTTCACTTTCCACCCCTGTGCTTTTTATTTAAACTGAATAGACCCCGTCGATTTTCAATTGCACAGGGGTACCCTGCCCTATCTCACTTTAGAGCAAATGCAATAGGACATTTTTTCTATCAAATAAAAAGTTAAATCAAATACGTATCCCAATATAATTATATCAACAAAACACATCTTCCAATACAGCTACATCAGCAAAACATAAATTCTCATACATTATTTCTTCCTCCAACAACATTTCATGTCTTCATGTTATCTCCAACAAAACTATATCAAAACACAAAAATCTTAATACAGCCACATCGACAAAACAAGTCTCCCAATACAGCCACATCAGCAAAACACATATTCCAATACAATCACATCAATAAAACATAAAATTCAATATAATTTTGTTAGCCCAATAAAATTTTACCATTGTGATTGTTCTTATGGGTGACCCAATCGACACTTTCTGTTGATGTTTTTACCAACGGTGTTATGGTATGAAAATTTTCAGTCTACCCAAAAATCTAATGGTATAGAAATGGTTTAAATTTAGAATTATTAATAGGAATTAATAACTTTGATAGTAAAACCTTATTATTGGTTCATCAATTAAATTCCATGTTGACATATAATTTCACTAGCAAAATATATTCAAGGATGTTTACGCAATCAGACAAAATTTCAGAGGCGTAGAAGCATATTTCCCAAAAAGCAAACAACTAGTCAACAAAAGGTCAGGGATATTTTCTTTTTCTTGACCCATGCGACGGTTGCGTAGCGAAATATGTACAACGGCCTAAACTAAATCCCCTGAGGCGCCCTCAATAACCTTCCTCTTCCTACGGCAATTATCTCTCCCCGCCATTTCTTCCTCCGAACAATACACACCCCCCTCTCTCTCTCCTATTCTGGACCCTAACCTTCTTCTCCATGTCTCTTCAATCAATCGCACATGGACGCGCTTGCCATTTCAAGCTTTTGCAATTACATTACGCATTTCACCTCAACAATGCCCGCATAAGGGAGGATAATTTGTTATTTAGGTTTTGTGTTGTTGGAGATAGCGATGAGCAGTAGAGAGAACGTTAATGCGGATGGTCGCCTTCATTTTGTCTCTGTTTTCGTACTGTTCGTGATTGTTCTGAGTTCACCGCGCCCGGCTGCGTGTCAAGATGAGAGCAGCTATAACAATCCGGCCGCCGCACAGATCTTCTCGGACATGGTTTTTAAAAGCTTTTCTAATATAACCTCCGTCTTTAAAGATGACATCAAAGAGCAGTTTGGGTTTTGCATAGAGGATGTGTACGTCACTCTTTTATTAGCTTTGTTTTCGTTTCTTGTGTTATGCTTGTTTCTTTTCTGGCGGAACTTTTATCGAATAGTTGGAGTCCGTTATGGAATTGGACATTTTTTTTTTGGTTGTCAGGGATGCTGATTGGGATGCGGCATTCAATTTCTCAAAAAATACGGCGTTCTTGTCCAATTGCGCCAAAAAAACCAAAGGTAACATGCAATGGCTCGATTTTCGTTTCAAAGGCAAGCAACAATCAATATAGGTCATTCGCCTGGGATTGTGTTGTAGTTTGGATCTATTGTTGGGATCAATCTAAGTGCACAATGGTGTTGAACGTTTTACAACTTACTAGTTCAGAATTAATCAAGTAAACTCCGTAATGAGGTTCATCTTGACCAGATTATTGACAGAACCACATTCTAGTGTGTATTTATCTTGTTCATGGTTCTAAAATAAAAGTCCCCAAAAGTCATGCTACTTCTGCTAAATTGCTTGCTGACTGCACCTGAATAATATATCTGATTTTTGTTTTCTGGTGATTCCATAGGAGATATGTCACAACGTCTGTGCACAGCAGCAGAAATAAAGTTCTACTTCTCTAGCTTCTATGAAAGAGGGTCAAAGAGAGCCAATTATTTAAAACCTAACAAGAACTGTAATTTGAGCTCTTGGGTATCTGGTTGTGAGCCAGGATGGGCTTGCAGTGCTGGTGGTCAGAAAGTTGATCTCAAAAACTCGAAGGACATGCCTGTTAGAACTGCTACTTGTGCACCTTGTTGTGAGGGTTTCTTCTGCCCTCATGGTATTACTTGCATGATCCGTAAGTACTTGAAAACCTGCAAATGATGATATTGTGATCACGAATGACATTTCATGTTTTAAGTATAGTCACTTGCTGGAAAATCCTTTTTATAATTATGGAGAGCAATAATTGGTTATTCAATTGGGAGTGATGTACCGTGTCCTATGAGCTCCTTTGAAATTTGAATTTTGTTGCGCAGTTTGACCAAATGTAGGATTGGCTGTCAAATGGTCGTACTAGGTTACAAAAGTTTCTGACTTTGTTTATTTTTTCTGTCATCTCTAAGAAATATTTTGGACTCAAAATCCTGACAATCTATTATTTTCTTTTCCTTTTGTTTTGTGTTGCATGAAGCTTGCCCGTTGGGTGCTTTCTGCCCACTTGCAAAACTAAATAAAACGACAGGCATATGTGACCCGTAAGTTTATTATTTTTTTTTGATATTTCTTGTTGAATCTCTGCAGTTTCTTCTGCTTTAGCTTGCATTAATAATTATCAGCAGAAATATCATGCAGATACCATTACCAACTTCCTCCTGGGCAGCTAAACCATACCTGTGGGGGTGCCGATGTTTGGGCTGATATAGAGAGTAGTAGCGAAGTATTCTGTTCAGCAGGATCATACTGTCCATCTACAGTCCAGAAAATTCCATGCAGTAGTGGGTATTGACTATTGAGAACTATCCCGGAACTTCTAGCTGTCACCTATAGCATTGCCATACGCTATTTCGTTTTTTTTTTAAAATTTAGCTATCAATAGCTCAGCTTAGTTATAGATGTAGTTTTTTAACTCTCAAACTTTTTATGGTCATATTTTCTCTTTTCTTTGCCACTAATTGATTTTGTTTTCATTTACAATATTTCAGGCATTTCTGCAGGACAGGTTCTACTTCTCAACAAAGTAAGTTTCACAACCTCTTTGAAATGAATTTAGCACAATGACACTTGGATTTATCTCTTCTTTATTGTCTTCCAAGACTGTTTTAATGTTCTAATACAACCTTCATGGCAATTTTGAAATGAATTAAGGACAATGGGCAATCGCGTCACTGAATGCTAGTGTTTTATCTGAGTGCTAACAGCCACACATTTAAATTAGGACCATTCTTTGTTATGTTCTCATGTGCATGTCTATTATTGGAGTTGGGAACATACTTTTGCACTTGACATCACTACACTTGTCTAGAAAACCTCTATGACATTTGAATGTGAATTTAATTAGCTTTGCCTCGTTGGTTTTGAGAGCATATAACATTTACCATTGAACATGCAGGTTGCTTTCGGCTGGCAACTTGTAAGCCAAAATCAGAAAATCAGAACATCACTGCATACGGCGTCTTACTTTTTGTGAGTGTTTGCCTTCTAATTCTTGAAATGATAAAAGATTAGGGCCTCTATGACTCCTACATCTGTGGGATAAATATTTCCATCACGGTGAATTTCTAAGTTCATCCATGCTTACCTGATTTCTTAACAGCTTTTGGTTGCGAATTATTTATTTTGCTTGAGTATGCTTTGACTTGCGCTTAAGTATATATAGTAAGTACAAGTGTTTGATTTTCTTAACAAAATCTTTTGGCGCTAGAATACATCCTGGTGCCAATATTGCTCCACATTGAAAAGGTACTTGGGTCTTGGGTTAACCCAATCGATAACTTGATTGCAATGCATCCATCGCAATGCTTTGATATTATGCAAAATTAACTTGCTATTTTCTTTTTTCATATTTATAGCATCAAAAAAAATGATGGGCACTCTTTTCTGCGTGTGGCAATTCTTGATGAAATCATTTTTTCAACCTCTCAAACAAACTGGGTGGCCTCAACAATTCCATTGTTCCTCTGTATACTCTAAATTTGTGGTCATTTGAATATAATGTCTAACCTGATTTTTCTCATTCATTGTAGGCTGGATTAAGTTTTGTGCTTATCATTATATTTAACTGCTCTGACCAAGTTCTCGCAACTCGAGAGAGAAGACAGGCGAAAACCAGGGAAAAGGCAGTTCAAACTGTGAGAGAAACTGCACAAGCTCGTGAGAAGTGGAAATCTGCTAAAGACATTGCTAAGAAGCATGCAATTGGATTACAAACACAGTTATCACGCACATTTTCTCGCAGGAAATCTCAAAGGCAACCAGACCAGCTGAGAGGTCTGGGTCAAGCTAAACCTGGATTGGATGCTGCCTTACCACCTAATCCGTTGGGTTTTACAGGGCAGTCATCTGCTGCAGCTAAAGGGAAGAAAAAGGGAAAGAGCAACCTCACACAAATGCTGCATGAAATTGAGAGCAACCCTGAGGGTGATGAAGGGTTCAATCTGGAGATAGGAGATAAAAACTACAAAAAGAATGCACCTAGGGGTAAGCAGTTGCATACTCAAAGCCAAATGTTCAGGTATGCATATGGCCAAATTGAAAGGGAAAAAGCTTTACAAGAGCAGAATAAAAACTTGACCTTCTCCGGAGTTATCTCAATGGCTGGTGATATTGAAATTAGAAAGAGGCTTATGATAGAGGTTGCTTTCAAGGATTTAACCCTCACTTTGAAAGGGAAGAACAAGCATTTGCTTAGATGTGTGACTGGGAAACTGATGCCTGGTCGAGTTTCTGCCGTCATGGGCCCATCTGGGGCTGGTAAAACAACATTTCTTTCCGCTTTGACTGGGAAAGCAGCTGGATGCACCATGTCTGGTATGGTTCTTGTAAATGGGAAGATGGAACCTATTCGATCCTACAAAAAAGTTATTGGTTTTGTCCCCCAAGATGACATTGTGCATGGAAACTTGACAGTGGAGGAGAATCTCTGGTTTAGTGCAAGATGCAGGTAGGCCTCACTTTATCAGGCACCACTGATGCGCCGTGCATGTTTGTTCATATCTAATCTATCTTCTAGATTCCTTTACTTTTCTCTCATACGCACACATAAGCAGATGCCTATGCGGCACAACTAAAAAAATCTATATATGTACACGTATACTGGATCTCTGGAAGTCACTGTGTCGAGTTGCCATTTTTTCCCTTTCTTTCTCTCCTATCTTCCTCGCACATTTCTTTTTCTGATATTAAAATTTTGCAGACTCGAAGCTGATTTGCCGAAACCGGAAAAAGTTCTGGTTGTTGAAAGAGTCATTGAGTCATTGGGCTTGCAGCCAGTGCGGGATTCTCTTGTCGGGACAGTAGAAAAGCGAGGAATATCAGGAGGTCAGAGAAAACGTGTAAATGTTGGGCTGGAAATGGTCATGGAACCTTCACTTCTGATTTTAGATGAACCCACATCTGGTTTGGATAGTTCATCTTCCCAATTATTATTAAGAGCTCTTCGACGTGAAGCTCTTGAAGGAGTAAATATTTGCATGGTTGTCCACCAACCGAGGTAAAATTACTTGTTTAAAATCATAAGAATCCTTTTCTCTATGAAATTTAATATCTTTCATTTGATCTTTCTCTAAATTGTGCATTCTTCCATTTTTTATGTTACAAAAGATTTTGAGGTAAACAAAATAGTATCCACCTCTGCATAAGGTTCGAGTAATTATGAAGTGATAAATTATTTTTCGTCTTTCAGCTACACCTTGTTCAGGATGTTTGATGATTTAATCCTTCTAGCCAAGGGTGGTCTCACAGTATATCACGGACCAGTGAAAAAAGTTGAAGAATATTTTATTGGCCTTGGGATTAATGTTCCAGAGCGTGTTAATCCACCAGATTATTTCATAGACATTCTGGAAGGAATATTAAAACCGAAAACAAGCACAGGGGTTACTTACAAGCAACTTCCAATTAGGTGGATGCTACATAATGGTTATCCAGTTCCCATGGACATGTTACAGAGTGCTGATGGATTGGCAGCATCTGCCGGTGAAAACTCTGCTCATGGAGGAGGTTCGGTTAATGGTGGAGATGGACAGTCTTTTGCTGGAGATTTTTGGCAGGATGTGAAGTGTAATGTTGAGATGAAGAAAGACACTTTACAACATAATTTTCTAAAATCAGGTGACTTATCTGATCGAAAAACCCCTGGCGTCTTTCGGCAATACAAATACTTCCTTGGGAGGTGAGTTTGTATCTCGTCTTTCAGACTTTTGCTAAATCATTCTTGTTCTTCTCCAATCAAGTTTCTAGATTCATTTCCTATTGTATTGGTTAGTATGGATGTACATGGAAACTGATAAAATTAGGACTCTGTCTGGGTAAAACTTCATCTTTTTGTTGCTGCTCAAGGAATGTCATTTAGTTTGCACTCTTTAAAGTATTTGAGCTTGATTTGTTCTGAAACTGTCTTCTCTCCAGGGTTGGTAAGCAGCGACTACGAGAAGCGAGAACACAAGCTGTAGATTATTTGATTTTATTGCTGGCTGGAATCTGCTTAGGAACACTTGCTAAAGTGAGCGACGAAACTTTTGGGGCAGTTGGTTATACCTACACTGTCATTGCAGTTTGTAAGTTAAAATCTTCAAAATTCTTGGATATTCAATCTTGCAATGTGCATTCACTCCCTCAAATCTGCTAATGTATTGTATTAACACTTGGTGAACAGTTTGTTATTGGCTTTCACAGGTATATTTCTACGAGTATCAAATTTCTCACCCATCCATTTTTTTATTAACTTTCAGCTCTCCTATGCAAAATTGCGGCGTTGAGATCGTTTTCTATGGACAAGTTACACTACTGGAGAGAAAGTGCTTCCGGGATGAGTTCCATGGCTTACTTTCTTTCAAAGGATACAGTTGACCATTTCAATACAATTATCAAGCCCTTGGTGTATCTCTCAATGTTCTACTTCTTCAATAATCCTAGATCATCCGTCACAGATAATTATATTGTTTTAGTCTGTCTGGTGTACTGCGTGACAGGCATAGCGTACGCATTGGCCCTTTTCTTGGAACCTGGTCCAGCCCAACTGGTGAGAACTAATAAAAAACTCATGAGCCACAGAAAATTGATGACTTCATGCGCGCGCACACATACACATTAGCATATATGATGGGTTTGGCCTATGCTGGTGACAGCAAACAGCCTCGCTTATGCATAGCCATTGAGAACTCTTCTTTTTGTTAATGCAGTGGTCAGTGCTTCTTCCCGTCGTTTTGACTCTGATCGCAACTCATACCGAAAACAGCAAAATTGTGGAGAAAATATCCAACTTGTGCTACACCAAGTGGGCCTTGGAGGCATTTGTGGTATCAAATGCTAAAAGGTTTGACAGAACTTTTCTTCTCCATATGCTGCTTTTACTCAATTTTACGTTTACTGACGTTGATTTACTCTATTACTTGCAGATATTCTGGAGTGTGGATCATCACAAGATGTGGTTCGCTTATGACAAATGGATATGATCTTAATCATTACAGTAGTTCCTTATTCTTCCTTGTCCTCACCGGCGTAGCCAGTCGTGTCATTGCCTTCATTATAATGGTGACCTTCCAAAAGAAGTAGATGTACCCTTGCTTTTCTCCATTCTTCTTGGACGACATTGAAAGATCTGATAAAGTCCTCGAGCTTCTAGAGTAACTCATACGGCCTTGAACACAATCGTTAAAAGGCGATATAACATGCTAACGGAATAGAGGAGCTCGCAGGAATGATCGCATTCAGATGCATTGAAGTAGACCAGTTATCCTAACTTGAACACAAGTTGGGTTTCAATTGTATTAGTATCATTACTTGTATAGTAACCCTTGAATGACAGACAACCGTATAATGCAGTTTGAGTCTGTTATTGCAGCTCTCTTCTTCTGTGATTCACTACAAGGTTCAGAAGCCCACAAAACGTAGACGGTCTCAAAAGACTATTAAACAGCACATGGGACTTTATTGCATAAATATTTTCCCTTATTAAGGTCCTTTGTTAGAGTAATTATAAATTTTACCACAACCCACTTTTCTATTCATATTGATTTTTTTTATGAACCTAAACTCGAGCCATCAAGTCTGCAGATAAGTTGGGCTAAGACCCAACACGTTGTCACAAAGGATTTTTTAAATTGGGCCTTCATGTGTGTAATAGGTTGGCCCGGCGAGCAGTTTTGGTTAGGGTTTCATAAACTATTGGGCCGTGGTCTTAGGCCTTGACAACCCTTAAAGTAATTTCCGATCAAATTGTGCCTTCGCGTGTGTAATAGGCTAGCTAGGCCCAACCCGGCTCGGCCCATCTTCGCTTTTTGTTACATTTTGGGTCTACTTGGTAAACAAGTTTGATAATAGCATATATCTTGATAAAAATGATAGTAGATATGGTACTTGAAATGTTGATAGTGTTTAATTCAACTTTTGTTGGTAGTATGCAGTTAAAATTGTTGTGGGAAATTACGTGTACGGATATTATGCATTAAGTGATAACAAATTAAAATAAATAGTAAAACAAATAGAAAACAATTTATCATCATGAGTTTGAAAGGGTATTATCGTCAGTCCATTTAAAATGAAGGACGTAATTGAAAAATGGTGCCTAAATGATTTGAGAATTGTCCAAATTGGGACCATTTGAGAATGGTCATATTATGGTCAAGAAATTGTCTCGGAATTTGGGTCTCAAAATGATCGTTTGATTGACAAGTGCAGTATATGGTTCAAGAACAATAAATTGTTGTAAGATTTTTGTCAACCAATCAAACGGGCACATCATATTTTGGTACAAATAGTAGGGTAATGAAGCTCTCGTTAGCAGCGTAGCTGCAAGGCCCATAACATAAAAAAAAAAAAAATGGTTACACCCTTAGGTGGTAATGATCTAATGGATACAGTAAGAGTTAGTAAATGATGGCAAAGCCTGTCTCAGTGCCTTGCACACAAATGGCAAGCTTCAATGATAGTTAATCATTCATGGGTTGTACTCTAATTTTTCTCTAAGCTAACGCCTTAAGTATACAATGTCCAAAGAAGGTTAAGTAACCGGTAAAAGAAGCGACCATTGCAAGCTACGTAAAGCAAAACACACGACTACTACTGCTCTTTCAATAATATCTCTCTTTCTTTTCTTTTCTTTTCTTATCTTTTCTTTTCTTTTCTATATGATGTTTCAACCACAACAACTGGAACAGTTAGCCTCGACTACTCACCAGAAGAACCAGCTTAAGCATGAAAGCACCCTCTCATCAAATCAAGTCTCAACGACCAGTAGCTCTTCCTTTAATCCCAAGACACATTTTCATCATATATCTGCCTTCCCATCTTGTTTTAATCCATTCTCTGGGCGTTCTTCAATTACCAGCTTCAAAGAATCGTTCATGGCGAGCCTCCTGCAGCCATCAGAGACTGTATGTAAACATACTTGTACTGTTTCATTATTATGGCATTGTTGTTATTTCATATTAATACTTAGTACTTAATCAATCGGCCGGCATATATAATCTGATACACAATTATTGCTTATATATGTATGTTATGGTATGATTTTAAGTGACATATACAGTTCATGGCATAATATATGAATGGTTTATATTACTACTGTCTTTTCAGCGAAGAAAGAAGATAGCAGGTGGGCAGCAAAAGAGAGAGGTACTTGAAAAAGAGGTATGTGGTGCTCTTTTCTTCTGTTTTTCATTTCTCTTATGTGTGCGTAGGTCTGACGGTTCTAATTTAGACCCATATCGAATGTGCAAAAGACAAATTTATATGTTGTCGTTCTTAGTTACAAAAAGAAGGATAAAAATTAAAATTAGATATATGAAGCTAGTGGTAACACATCGATCGTAAAGCAGGCATTTAAATGACTCTAGCCGTATTTGGGATGGGTTTAGAGGTTTGGTTGGGAAAGGTTGGATCCCATCCTTTGTTTGTCAACCATATATGGGGTGTTCGGTATGGTCCGTGCACCCTTCCGAACCCCCTCAAGAGTCTAAAATTGAACCCTATAATTGTTAGTCTGGAGAGATTTCTTTATAAAATGGTAACTTTATACCTTTTAAAAAAATTTGAAACCCTCCCAATCCCCCTTCTTCCAAACAAGTATTCAAATTCAGTTATCCCAGTTGTTAAGATGTATGCACATGATTTGATGTGCATGTGATGAATTGGGATCCCAATAACCCTAAACCAGTTGCTGGGATCCGTAACAACCTGACTCAAAAAAAAAAAATGAAAACTTCATTTCAGAAAGTGTCACCATCCTTTTGAAAAAGGCTGCTCCAGCCCATCACCAAAGATTATTTACTTGTGCACTCATGAATTGCTCAAAAATGGATTCTTTCTTTAATTTATAGGTTGCCATGCTTCAGAATATACTGAATCAGGAAGAGAAGACGCGCCACGTTTTGGAGCAAGTACAGCATGGCCATGACGGTTCTGCCATCACCATCCCAACTTCTCTTCCTCCTAAGGTACCTTAAAACTACGTCTCATGCAATAAATTAACTGATTAAGCTTATATTATCAGTACAATTGTTAAGACTTTAACCCACATCGGATTGACAAATAACTCAATTAAGTGGCATACAAGTAAAGGTCTAGTTACTCTCATCACCAACGTGTTTTCTAGGTCTAAGAACCAATAGCGACAGTTCAAAAGTAACAAAGTCGTGTAGGCCTTTGGCCAAAAGTCGACAATATTGATTTGTAGTGTTTTGGCAGAATTTTCTAATATAGTATCGGGTTTCCATTTGAACATGATCTCTACCTGTCCACTTTTTGGATCTGGTATAACTTAACAGACAAGTGCAGGGGAAAGTGTCAAGATTTTATCACACAAAGAATTGACATAACACAACCAAGTGACATATAAGCAAATGTGCAATCCCTCTCACACAATCAATTCATTTTTGGGCCTAAGAACTAATAGCGACGGCGCTAGAACAAAAAAATCGTGTGGGCTTTTAGCTTAAAGCAGACAATATTCATTTGTAATGTTTGGGATGAATTTTCTAAGCAACGATACCAATATAATATTTTGTTTTAATTACTGGTGCAGGCAAAGGAGCTGTTGGCAGAGTTAGCTATGGTGGAGGGTGAGATTGCTAGACTTGAAAGCCAAATAAGCCAACTTAGGCTTGGATTGAAACATGAACAGGAAGCCACTAAGCAAACCAAATCAAGAGTGCAATGGCAACCTGCAACTCCAAGCAACAACATTCATGGGATTTCATCATCAAATACAATGACAAATTCAAACCCCATAAACAATGCAGCTGGGCATGAAAAGTTGGCATTTGAGACAAGGGCATTGTATTTCATTAGTAAGGCTATAAATGGTGATTTTAGCAGTAACCAGGATTTCACACTGGCTGAGAAGAGGAGAAACTCAAGATTATTTACTGATCAGAAAGAGAATCATGTACAAATACAACATGAAGAGCCTAAATTTCAAGACAGAATCCCCAAGAAAAGTGGGATTCTCAAGTCATCTTCACCATTTAGAGATCCAAGACACCCAACACCAAAGGTACATACAGACACCCCCAAATCAATATCTTCCATTGACAAACCTTAAGAACTTGAATTACAATCCTACACTGTTATTACATTGTTTTATCGCAGCCGAGAGAACGTAATTCGGAGATTTCATTGGATCCCTTACCAAAATCATTATCAAATGCAATACTATCAGAGGAGAACATCCAGCAGTGGCAACCCAACAAGTTATCTGAGGACATCATCAAGTGTTTGAACTTCATATACATTAGGCTACTTAGAACATCAAGAGCAATGGAGCTCGAGAAATCGGGTCCCATTTCGAGGTCCATGAACTCTCCTTCAATCTCCAGAAGCTTCAGAGCTGAAACCAACTTGAAGTCCAGCCTTGTGTTGCAGAAGGAAGCTAAGCAGCAGGATCCTTATGGTATCTTCAATTCAGATGAGTCTATTCCAAGAGACATTGGTCCTTATAAGAATCTGGTTATCTTCACATCAAGCTCTATGGACCCTAAATACATTTCCAGCTCTGGTTCTCTTCCTTTGCTCAGAAAATTAAGGTATGATGCTGCAAAACTAATCGACCGCGAATTTTATCGTGAGTAACAATTAACTACAACAAATTTTCGACGCATTAATTCATAATGCAGGGACTTAATGAGCAATCTTCAGACGGCGGACTTAAGATTCTTGACTAATCAACAGAAATTAGCATTCTGGATCAACATCTACAATGCCTGTATTATGCATGTACAGTATGGAAAAATCACTCTTATTATTTTATGTTCTATACCTCATTGATGAAAGGATCCTGGGATAACATCCTGTTCTGGTACAGGGATTTATCCAATATGGGGTGCCTTCAACACCAGAAAAGCTGCAGAATTTGATGAACAAGGTAAATTTTTTTTTTATTTTCCATGAAATCTGATGAGAATAGTTGCAAGAAATAGTAATGAGGACGGTTGTTGAATTCAGGCAACACTCAACATAGGAGGCAACACCATTAATGCTCAAGCCATAGAGCATTTTATATTGAGAAAACCAGCACCTTCAAGCAAAAAAGAGGTAAATATATATACCAGTGAAAATGTTGAAATTGTACGTATGTATTTGTTACTTGCAATTAATTTCTCCTAACATCTGGTTTTGACGTGTTAATCAGAAGACAGAAAAGGATGATCATAAGGAAGCCATTATTCGTAAGCTTTACGGGCTCGAATCAATGAATCCAAATGTCGCATTTGCTCTCTGCTGTGGAACTCGCTCCTCTCCTGCTGTAAGTCACACATTCATCATAAATCAAGCTTGTGTTTTATCAGTCTCATTCTTGTGTTAGACTTATAATAATCCTGGTTTATAAGAAAAGCCCAAGTCTCTCTCAATCAACAAAGTCATTTTCTTGGCTCAAGTACCTTAAAGTGAGACAACCCAGAAGAACAAAGTCGTGCGTGCCCGATGTATCCACAATGAACCGGCAAACCCAAAGCGATGGATTGAGATTTCTGATATGATATCGAAACAATGTCTATTAGACTTATAATCCCATATCGTTAGGAGAACACCAAGCGATATTGTAGATTATAAGCTTCTCTCAATCAACAACGGTCTTTTCCCGATGTAAATACAAAGTGAATTGGCAAGCGCAAAGCAAATGATTATTGTTGATTTGAGTAGGCTAAGATTTCTGATCTTTAGAGGAACAAAATTTGACAAAAATGTTTGTGGGCAACAGGTTAGGGTGTACACAGCAGAGGGAGTAGTGGGAGATTTGGAGAGGTCAAAATTAGAGTACTTGCAAGCCTCGATAGCTGTGACAAACACAAGAAGGATTGCATTTCCAGAGCTTCTGTTGAGACACAAGCTTGATTTTGCAGTGGACATGGAGTCATTAGTGGACTGGGTTTGTCAGCAGTTACCTACATCTGGGTCACTCAGAAAATCAATGGTGGATTGCTTCAGGGGGGCCAACAGTAGTAAGCTATCGAGCCCAATTGAGAAAATACCCTATGACTCTGAGTTTCAGTATCTTCTAGCAATATGACATGAACACATCTTCTATTGAACAGAGGGAGACCACTAGGAATTGAAAGGAAAATTGCTACATTGCTATATTACAGAAAATTGTATTTATTAATTTGGTGATTTTGGCTTTCATTTTCTTGGTTTTCTGTTATTGGAATATCTGAATCGGAGTGGAGAATTTTGTAATCGTTTGTGAATTTGAAAGTGCAATACATAAGGAATCACTGCTTAATCAATTTGTTTTGCATTCCAGTTGTGAATTTGAAACCTTAATCTTTTCATTGGACTGGGTTTTGCAAAAACCTGCGCAATATGGATCGTTTGTGGGTTAAACCCAAGGAATCGTAGCGATTTTAGGTTTATGGAATTGTTCAATTTTCTCCATGGACGAATTTTCAACGTTTTTATTCAATTTACAAGCATCAGCGTTTAAATTTTGATACAACGTGGCTGGCCTATGGTATTTTTTGAAGTACAATAGCTGTTCCACAAGTGATAAAAACTGGTCAAGAATGCTTTCCGAATCGCCAAGATCTACTTGATAATTGGAAGCAAGTGAATACTGAAAAGTATATATATATATATATGAAGAATTCTTACATAAGGGTCTAATGTACGGGTGTAAAATAAAATCGACCGGCCACCATAATCAGATACAATCTCGGCGACACCTTCATATTAAAACCCAAACAAACATTACTTAATATCATTATCAACAAAATCTATTTAATATCGCTCATGATTCATGCATATATATATATATAGATGGCATTTACATATATATAATGAGATGGTGAACTGCGAACAATGAACATGAATGTGCGCGTGTGTGTATATATATATATATATAAAATTTACCCGTCAGTGGTTTTTCCAGTAGTACTAGTACTGTTATCGAAGTCAGGTCCGGGTGCAGGGTACCCAACATCAACATGATCACTCGCTGGCTGTGGCTGCTCTTGTTCATTCCTTTCAACCACCACTAGTAATGCTCTTTGCTTCACAACCAAGCAAGAAGAGCTCAATAGCATCATCATCACTACACCAAACACCACGTAGTACTTGATCCCTTTTGCCATCTTTACTTGTTAATTACCTGTTCATTTCAATCAATTAAGTAGTACTCATACACCACTTATAACTATATATATATATATATTGACTTGTACTACTTACCAGATAGAGCAGAGAGAGTTCTGTGCGTGACCTTGAAGGGTTAATTGAAGCAAGATCTATGTGTTGTTAATCTATATATAGTGAATTAGTTTGGAGGGTTTTCCATTTCCATTTATAATATAAATGACGGGTCTATTAATCCACTAGCTAACATGTATTTTTATGAGGCAAGAACAAGTGGGTTCACCATAATTACGTTATTACAATTGTATTATTTCACCATTAAAAATATGGATCGTGCTTGTAGCCGCCCCCGTTGATGTATGATTTAGGAGTAAAAAAATTTAAAAATTTTGAAACATTATATTTATATTTTGATCATTTTACGAATCCAACAATATATTTTCTCCGAAACAAAAATCAAATTTTATTTTTGTATGTGATGTAAATCTTATTTTTTTCTTATCCGCAATAGGAAATTTCTTCCTTATTTAGCAAGAGTCAAGGGAGCACAATGAACTATTCTATTACAATTTCGCATTATTCTTTGGAAGGTAAAAGTTTGACCACTTCAGTTTCATTTTACTAATGTTTACTTTGACCTTAGACTCCAATTGATCCAAACTAATTATTTTAATTGTAACAATAATATGATCAAATATTGTTATTATTAATTAAATATATGTAATATTGTGGTTGAATTTCGACTCTAGCAATGTAAGTTTTTAACTTAGAGCCTGCGAATGAAATAGTTTTCAAAAAAAAAATTGATCCTTTCAATAGCCCGTTAACAACATTTAGGGAGTCTGATTCAACAATGATAGATTTTGCTCTTATTTTGAACCCCAAAATCCATTGAAATCTCCAAAGTTGAACTAACTACTTTCAACTCAGTAGAAATGGAATCAATACTGCTAGAGAGGCCAGAAAAGATGCATAAAAAATTTCCTCTCCTAGATTCGACTCTCTCACTCTCTTCAATTTCTATTTTATTTTGAAATTGCATGAATCTCTCTCTTCGGGTTTTTTTTTTCTTTCAGATTTTCAGTTCAATTTTTTTTTCTAAATCTATACTTTTAGAAGAATCTAAATATATTGAAGAATGTTTGGATGTGTTATTGTGTGCATGTGTTTGTGAAATAATATATATATAAAAAAAAAGAATGAATTTTTTCTTCGAAATCTCGGTTTTTGTCCAATTTTAAGAGGAGCGAGTCATTTTTGGGTTAAGAACAATGAGCCCTCACCTAAGATGTGAAAGTCCTGTAGAGAATCGAAAATCTTATGAAACCGATATATTATGAGCAAAAAAAATCGAAGATACTAACAAAAAATTCTAAAAAACTGTGAAAATTGAGTGATAATATGTACTCCTTTTGTTATGAAATTTCATATGAACGTTTTTACATGCTCAATATGACATCATGACGAGCTGGTGATGTCAACATGACATCACATAATAAAACAAAGAAAACACACTCCTTAAACATGTAAGACTACAATTGTCTTTTAATTTTTATTTTAAATAAGTTTGTAAATGCATACTATTAATGACGTCCTTATTGGCCTATAAACCTTGTATGAGAGATTTATTGGTAATTATCTTTCGATATTTTTTTCAAAAATTTGGAACCTTAGGTCAGCAGTCAAGTCGGTTTGCGCCAGGTGGTCACTGGATAATACTTCATTAAAAAAATATATATTTTGTCACCATCAACTGATCTCAATGATTGCCAATAAGAAATTCCAACCTTAAATTAATAGCAAAAGTAGAACGGAGCACCATGGACTTGACTGGATGCTATTCTATCACAAAGTTGCATTATATATTCTGTGCAAAGCTAAAAGTTTGACCACTTGAGTTTCATTTTACCAAAGTTTAATTTGACGGCAAACTCCAATTAATCCAAATAAATTATTGAAATTGTAACAATAATATGTTATCATTAATTAAATATCGTTGGAAACTATAAGGGCCAGTCATGATCAACCAGTACAAGAGAGGGAAAGATGGTTAATTAAGCTTTGTCCATTCTTCAGTGGATCAGTGTCTCCCCACCTATCCGAACCACCAGCTACCGATTGTCCATAACCACCCTTTTTACTTCATCTAAATGGCTACCTCTCAATGACTCTGCCTAGACGCCCAATTCAACATCAGTTTTGTGCCAACTTGATACATGTCTTGGTACATGAAGAGAAGGAGACCATCAAGTGAACATGCAAACAGGGAGAGGAGAAGAGCTCCTCAGTTATGCTGAGGAGCCACCCTCGTACCCCCATCGAGTATAAGAGCACGCCCCATGACCAAGGACTCAAGAAGAGATCAGTTACGAGGAGGTAAATATTGGGTCCACTAATTACCCACGTTCTCACCTTCTCCCTTAACTGACACCTCCAAACTCTTATAAAAGGAAATCATCCACCACAGGTAAGCGATTTTAACTATTGTACTCAAGCATACTTAATAGCAATTTGAGAGAAGAAAGCCCTGAGCGTCGGAGAGGTTCCCCCGAGCATACATTTGGGGGCCCCCCATAGCTAACGTGATTCCTTGTGCAGGCCAGCTCTTAACTTAAAAATGATCATCATAGCTTCGGTCTCAACTCTTATGATGTGCTCGGAACTAGAGTCAGTTTTGAGCGACATCAATCGGGGTTGATGACTTGACATTGAATTCCTTTCACCAAACCCACTCGACCACAACGTGCAAAGTTTATCACACACTCGTATCGAGCTTCAAATGTCAATATATATGGAGGATCCAAATTGAATCCCTACTCCATGTGACACAACTTTTTTCACTTGTGAGTGATTGAGTAGAGTTTTAGTGACTGATTAGTGTATTAGGAAGACTTCATATTTTCTTTTCTCACATATGATATAATATTGTTTGGTGTGGAAATTGAATTAATGGTGCTTTTATCTTTACACCCAACTAGGTTTTTGGTAGAAGAATGCGAAGAGTTCTTATTTTAATTTTAGTCCTAGTTGTTAGCTAGGTAGATATGATTAAGACATGATCTACATCTTACCTTATAAGCTTTTGGACAACCTAACTAAAGTGGAAGCCTACGACTGTTGAATGAGATCCAACGGTTCATTTTTTCAAATTGTAATGGGCTCATTGCACATAGGGCCCAAGAAACTAGTGTCAGCCTGTTGAACAGTTTCACTTATAGCCCAAGAAACGAATGGTCAAAGTCAGGCCCATTTAAATGGATCCGCTGAAGTCTGAACCCATTGTACGTTCCACACTTCCACGTACGTACTAGGTACGGCTTACCGTTCTCTCCTCCAGCTGGGCCTGTCGACGCATTACTATTGGGCCTTTTAAAAATATATATGTGCAGATTGTGATTTAGATTTATTTTGGACTAGCTAGGCAGTACCGCTGTAGGCACCATAAACTAAAAAAAAAGAAAAAGATAATTATACCCTAAGAAACAATTATTAAATTAGTTTCCTGACAAAAAAAATTAAATTAGTTGTTATTTTTTTTTGAATAAAAGAAAATTTTTCATTGATAAAAAAAATGGCACAATCTTCTCCGGATGAATTCTCTCTCCATTAGAGAGTAAATGTTCGCTAAGTAATCATATAATCAAACTCTTAAAAGTTAAATCATGTAATTTCCATGATAACCGGGCAAAAATGGGAGCTATCGATTATCGATTTTCCCTCTCGTTGAATCTACTGGCAAACAATCACTCCTTAGTTAAATCATGTAAGTTCCATGATGTCAGGGGCATAAAATGTTTTGCTAGCAGTTAGATTATTAGTTTTTCTTAGGCTCCGTTTGGCACAGCGGAAAAATTGATTTTCAATGCTAGCGGAAATGCTGTGAAAAATATGCTGAGCTTAAAGCTGTGAAATATGCTGTGAGGTGTTTGGTGAAATAAAAACTGACGCTAGCGGAAAAACTGTTGAATTAAAGTATTATAATATTAGTTTTTTATATTTATATTAAAAGTAATCTAATAAATATAATTCTTATTAAAATTAATTTTAAGTATTCATTTAATTAATCAAATATAATTTATATTTAAAATTAATTTGAAGTAATTTTTAATTAATCAACTTAATTTTCTTACATTTATTGTATTTTTTAATTTATATTTAAGTAATCAATTAATTTTCTTATATTTATTGTATTTTTTAATTTATCATTATGTATTAAAATTAAACACCTATAAAATTAAAAGTCTTAAATATAAATATTTTATTTGTATTTTTTAAATTAAATTAATTTTATTTTAATATTAAATTTAATGTTATAATAGTTATAAATGCATAAATATAATTAATTTATTAAAAAATAGTTTTATTTAAACCATTAAACACAATTAAGTGGGTCCCATTAATAAAATAATAATACTTTTATCTAAAAAGTGTGGGACCCAAACAGGCAGTTAGTCTATTAGTCTACCTATAGTATTATTATGTTCCCTTCAATAGCATCTTCCAATTTTTCAAATAAAAAAAATCATATATTGTGTTTGTTATGCACTAATAAGAACTCCAATATTTACCAATAAGATGTGACTCGATTGACAATCAATTGGGTTAGATATATGTGTGCGTAAAGTTCGATTCAAATGAAAAACATATTTCTTAGTATTTCAAAAAAAAAAAAAAAAACCCTCCAATATTTGAAATACAAAATTAGGGATTCTAGTGAGTAGATGACCTTGATTGATAAATATAGTATACAGTATACACGGCTGAATTGATTGATATTTTTCTCATGTCAAACCTAAAATTTATGTACTCACTAAATAAATAAATGCTAGTCAATGGTCTTAATTCATAACAAGCCTGACATCAAAATGAACATAAATGGAAGGTTTGACAAGTAACCACTGAAACAAATACTGTTTTCAAATTTGATCTAGATCATAATAATTATTATTAATTTATAAATAAATTTAGTGGCAAATATAAACTATGATAAATTATGAATAATAAAATAAACTACAATTAATAAAAGAATTTTTTAATTGAATTTTTTTAAACAAGAGAAGGGGATGGGGAGACTCGAATTCAAGATTTCTATCAGATATTACACACATGAGTGTTATCTGAGCTACTCGTGATTCTCTTTATTTAAAGTTTGAAAGTTGATATATTTTTAAAATTACAATAGTGGAACTGGTTATTTATCTGATGACGATTATATATGCTTAGTTTTTAAGAATTTTGACTAGCTAGTCTCTGTGTGTGTTTATTTATTTATAATCATAGTAATATGATTTTGAAATGCTAATTATATATTGATTGAAATCAAAGTTATTGTTTATATATATATATATATAATCAAGCAATCAAGAGTTATTGTTGGAGTGAGAAGGACTTGTATGTATATATTAGAAGTAGTGCACACGTCTCTTATATATATATATATATATATATATATAGATATATATATATATCTTGTGATGGATGTTGGAACAAGTGGATCAGTTCATCTTCACATCACGCTTGCCATTGATAGACATTTAACTCCAATTAATTGACTTAATTTCGCGTCCACTTTTGTTGGGTGTTTACTAGTAGCTACCAAACACAGCCACAAAGGACGACCCATCTTGATTAATTAATTCATGCTTTCTAACACTGATGGAGTTCTTTATAACTTTCGATAAAGTTGAGTTGGACTCTGGATAGATTTGATGTAGTTCACAAGCCCAACAACAATATCATATTATCCGTTTTGGGTCGAAACCCTTACGGATTTGCTCCTTCAAGCCCAACGTCCTCTGATAAGTGCCAAAAATGTACACTTTTAATAATGAATTACTAAGGCATTTGTTAGATAATTAGGGCTTAAAGTGAGTATTATACCATAAAATGCAAATATCATTTTCACTCACTTTATATTTGTTTTTTTATATTTTCAGGCTCAATTCATACCAACCCATGTTCAACATTTGCTGGCCCATTTCGTGAAGAGCTCATTTGCTTGTGTCCACTACCATCTTGACATCATTCCATGCATCACCATCATTTTTATAGTACAAATTGGCCATGTGCAACACTATTTTTCAATGGTGGTGACATCTCTTACTTTGACATGGTTGGCCATTCAACATTTTTGGTTTGAAAATTCTCAATGGATGGATAGCCATGTGCAACACTCTATTTTTCAATGGTGATGACATCTCTTCCTTTGACATATTTGGCCATTCAATATTTTTGGTTTGAAAATTCTCAATGGATGGATAGCTCCTAATTTCCTATAAATAGAGAGCTAGGGAGAAAAGAGAGGAAGGAATACAAGACAACATTGAAGGAAGAGACAAAGAGGCAAGAGGAGAAGAAAAATCAAGGAGTAAGTTCTTGAGTTTTTCTCTTACAACAATTCTCTCACATATTCTTTCTAGAATTTTGTGAGATTAATTGTTGGTTGTGTAAACCTAGTATGAGGAACTAATCCTCTTACTAGGGTGATGATGGATCCACTCTATTGTATCTAAATAAATTTGGTTTGATTAATTATTAGTTTATTTATGCTATGTCAAGTGTTAATTAGCTATTCTTTATTGATAATTAAATCTTGATGCTTAGCTTCCATCTAGGTTTGATTACCATGATGCAAATTGAGGCAAATGCCCATGTCCAATTTGAGACCAGCTTCTTGCAGTTAACACCGGAGTTACCTAGACATAAATGCCAAATGCTAGGATCTTTGTGATCGCTACATAAGTTACCATAAATCCTAATGCATTCTTGATTGTCCTAGCCAATCCAAATGCCCATGGATGGTTGCAATTGGGAATAGACGTGGTAAGTCAGATGCCCATGACTATTACATAAATTAGGGGACTTGATCTTTGACATGCATGAATGAAATGATAATTGTCGGTTAAATAATTTAAATACAATAGAGTTGGTGAAATCGGATCCCTAGTGTTTGTTTATTTGTGTTAATCCTTATTTATTTTGTTTCTATTGATAATTACAAGAGTTGGAATTGCATATATTTAATATTCAGTCCCTGTGGGTACGACACTCGTATTTGCCACTTCTATACTACAAATAATTCGTGCACTTGCGAGTATAATTTGGGTTTGGAATCGCTATACTTTTAGCGGGTTATAAACCCCACATCAAGTTTTTGGCGCCGTTGCCGGGGATTGATTTAATATATTGTTATCTAACTCTTGTATATATGTATATATTTATATATTAATATTAGTATACTACACCTCCTTAATGGAAGGTTTTTCAGTTTTATATTTGTGGATGGCTTAACTGCCCCATCTAACTATATATTATTGGCTGGTTCTACTACTACCGCCCATATCTGTTTATAATAACTGTCACTAACACTTACTAACATTTAAATTTCCGCCACTAACAGTAACATTTATTTATTTATACAGTATTATTTATATTTGTGGTTGGCTTTACACTGCCCCACCCGTATAGATATATATATATATATATATGGTTGGTTGAGCTGCCTAAAATAACCTTTTATTTCTGTTAATATTTATGGTTGGCCTCTTTGCCCCATTTTATTTTATTTTATTTTAAATTTTTTTTATTTTGTGTATATTCACTCTTTTAATTTTGTTAAAAAAATAATTAAAATAAAATAAAATAAAAAAAGGGGGTTATTATCATTGACATTTTCTTTTATGCAAGGACGTCGATCTCAAAATCCAAATCTTCTTAAATTCAATCCAGAGATTGAACGAACTCTTGCACAACTGAGAAGAGAAGTAAGAGGAAATATGGCAGAAGAGAATCCTGAGAATGCTCTTGCTAGAATTGCAAATCCACCAGTCAATGCACCTGCTCGGAGGCCAATGAAGAATTCATTCATACCTCAGAATATGGAGCAGCCATCCAGCATAGCATTTCAACCCAATGTCCAAGGCAATGCCACATTCTCTCCAGTTCTACTCAATGCAGTCCCACATTTCCGAGGCACAACATTTGATGACCCTTACCTACACATCAGAGAATTCTTTGAACTCTGTAAGACACAATCTGTTCAGGGCTTGACGTCAGAAGAAGTACGACTCATGTTGTTTCCATTTTCTCTCAAAGACAATGCGAAACTGTGGTTCAACTCTTTGACCCCAGGATCGATCACTACATGGGAGCAAATGGCAACAAAATTCTTGAAGAAATTTTTCCCAGCCCAGAAGACGAAGCAATTAAGAAGGGAAATTCAAACATGGCAGCAAAAAGATGGGGACTTATTTTATGAAGCTTGGGATAACTTTAAACAGCTACTGCTAAAATGTCCACACCACAACTTGTCACAAGATGATCAAGTTCAAGCTTT
This sequence comes from Tripterygium wilfordii, assembly GCF_013401445.1. NCBI lineage: Eukaryota > Viridiplantae > Streptophyta > Magnoliopsida > Celastrales > Celastraceae > Tripterygium > Tripterygium wilfordii. Next base: position 11,248,363 of record NC_052253.1, on the reverse strand, counting down.
TTATGAAGGACTCGACGCAACAAACACAAGCATCGTAGACTCAGCTTGTGGAGGCATATTAATGGAGAAAAGCAGTGAAGAAGCTTTTGACTTATTTGAAACTTTAAGTGAAAATTCTCAACAATTTTCATCTAGAGTAAAGCAAGGGGTAAAGCTTCCAAAAGGCGTATATGAAGTCCACACCAGAGTAGAAAACCAACCTCAGTTGCAAGCCATGGAGAAGAAGATTGACATGTTAATGAAAGCAATTTCATCTTCCCAACAAGCAACCCAAGTTGAGATGTGTGCCATTTGTTCTCAATCTAACCACACCACGGAAACATGTCCTATGTCTTCTAACGCTGAACAAGAACATACCAATTATGTGGGACAAGGTGGCTTCCATCCCAACAACAATCCATTTTCAAATACATACAATCCAGGATGGAGAAATCACCCAAATTTCAGTTGGGGAGGACAAGGCCAGAGTAAGCAATACAATCAGAAGATGACACAACAAGTTCCTATTGAACCAAAGAAACCTTCTTTGGAGGAGCAAATGGCTCTTCTAGCTCTCAACACCAACAATTTTATTCAAAAAACGACGGAGCAAAACAACAGGTACGACCAACAATTCAGCAACATACATGGATCTATTCAGAAACTAGAAGTTCAAGTTGGTCAAATTGCTGAGCGACTAAGTGAAAGGGAGCTGGGCAGATTGCCGAGTCAACCAGAAGTCAATCCAAAAGGCAAGGAACAAATCAATGCTATTACCACCAGACGCGGAACAACTGTGGGATTTTTAGAGAACGATGGTGAAAAGGCCAAAAAGCCTAATGAGGAAATTCAGCCCAAGCCAACTGACTTATCAAAGCATAAAATGAATGAGTCTCATGTGCCTTTTCCTAGCCGGTTGGTGAATGAGAAGAAGACTGACCAGATGCGGCGAATGATGGATATATTCAGAAAAGTTGAGATCAACATTCCGCTTCTTGACGCGATTCAACAAATTCCTCCCTATGCAAAATTTCTCAAAGATGTCTGCACCAGAAAGAAGAAACTGGCACCATATGAGAAGATTATGTTGTCTGAACAATGCAGTGCCGTTCTAAACAAGAAGCTACCACCAAAGCTAAAGGATCCGGGGAGTTTCACTATCCCTTGTACTGTTGGGCAAGTCTCTTTCGAGAAAGCTTTTCTAGACCTGGGTGCTAGCATCAATCTGATGCCATATTCAGTTTTTGTGCAACTTGGTCTCGAAAAGGAATTACAACCAACTTCAATCACTTTGCAATTGGCAGATCGGTCAATAAAATTTCCACGCGGTATCATAGAAGATGTTCTTGTCAAAGTTGATACATTTCTCCTTCCAGCAGATTTTATTATCCTTGATATGGAGGAAGACAGAAACATACCAATTATTTTGGGGAGGCCTTTCTTAGCCACTGCAGGAACTATTGTGGATGTACAAAAGGGTTGCTTGTCCATGACTGTACAAGGACAAACGGTGGAATTTAATCTATTTGAAGCTACTAGACACCCTTCTGATACAGGGGAGTGTTTTAGCATTGAAGTTGTTGATGGCTCAATTTATGATTCATTTTTGGAGCATCAATCTATTGACCATTTGGCAACTTGTCTTGCGTTTCCTGAACTGCAAGTTGAAGACGATGGTGAAGTTGCAGAATTTTGTGCATATTTGCAGGCACAACAACCAATGAATCATAGGTGGATTCGTACATTTGAAGCTCTCGGTCCTTCACTTCCGAAAGTGGTTCGTTCTATTGAATCTCCACCAAAGCTAGAGTTGAAACAACTTCCAGATCATTTGAAATATGCTTATCTTGGTGCTAAAGAGGCATTACCTGTCATTGTCGCTGCTAACCTTACTGATTTAGAGGAAGAAAGTCTCTTGAGGGTGCTACGACAATACAAAAGTGTCATTGGGTGGTCCATTGCTGACATCAAAGGCATAAGTCCCACTATGTGTATGCACCGAATTTTACTAGAAGAAGATTCAAAATCCTCACGTGAAGCACAAAGACGCCTCAATCCATCGATGAAGGAGGTAGTTCGATCTGAAATATTGAAGTTGTTGGATGTAGGAGTCATCTATCCTATTTCTGATAGCCAATGGGTCAGTCCTGTTCAAGTGGTTCCCAAGAAATCTGGAATCACGGTAATTACTAATGAGAACAATGAGCTCATCCCAACAAGAAAACAGACAGGGTGGCGTGTTTGTATTGATTATCGAAAGCTGAATTCTGCCACAAGAAAGGATCACTTTCCCTTACCATTTCTTGATCAAGTGCTAGAAAGACTGGCGGGCCATTCCCATTATTGTTTTCTTGATGGCTACTCTGGCTATAATCAAATTGTGATCGCACCAGAGGATCAAGAGAAAACAACTTTCACATGTCCTTTTGGGACATTTGCATATAGAAGAATGCCATTTGGGCTTTGCAATGCACCAGCTACTTTTCAACGGTGCATGACAAGTATATTCTCTGACATGGTGGGCCACATCATTGAAGTCTTTATGGATGATTTCTCCGTGTTTGGATCATCTTTTGATACCTGCCTGTGCAATCTTGCCTTGGTTCTGGAGAGATGCCAGAAGACTAATCTGGTGCTTAATTGGGAGAAATGTCATTTTATGGTTCGAGAAGGCATTGTTCTTGGTCATCTTATTTCCGAGAAGGGGATTGCCGTTGACAAAGCAAAAATTGAAGTTATTTCTAGATTGCCACCTCCTACTTCTGTAAAAGGTGTGCGATCTTTTCTCGGACATGCGGGGTTCTATCGCCGGTTCATCAAAGATTTTTCGAAGATTTCCAGGCCATTGTGCAATTTGCTTTCCAAGGATGCCACTTTCCATTTTGATGACGAGTGTTTGCAAGCATTCAACAAATTGAAGCAATTACTTACATCTGCACCTATCATGATGGCACCAGATTGGAGTTTACCGTTTGAGCTCATGTGTGATGCCAGTGACTATGCAATTGGAGCCGTGTTGGGGCAAAGAGTTGACAAGCTACCACATGTCAGTTAGTATGCAAGTCGTACTCTCAATGATGCCCAACTTAATTACTCAACAACAGAAAAAGAACTGTTGGCTGTAGTTTTTGCATTGGAGAAATTCCGATCATACCTGATTGGATCTAAGGTGATTGTCTATAGCGATCATGCGGCCCTCAAATATTTGTTGTCTAAAAAAGATTCAAAGCCGAGATTGATTCGCTGGGTGTTATTGCTCCAAGAATTTGATTTGGAGATAAGAGATAAAAAAGGAGCAGAAAATGTTGTGGCAGATCATCTTTCTCGTATTGTTCAAACAAACAACGGTGAGAAGACGGAGCTTCCATTGAATGAAACTTTTCCAGATGAACAACTTTTCTCCGTACAAATTGAGATACCTTGGTATGCTGATATTGCTAATTACCTTGCAAAAGGTGTTATTCCCAAAAACTGGACTCACCAACAACGGAAGAAGTTTTTCTCCACAGCCAAGCATTATTTTTGGGATGAGCCTTATTTATACAAGCATTGTGCTGATCAAATCATTCGAAGGTGTGTGCCACAACAAGAACAACAGAGTATTCTACAATTCTGTCATACATTCGCTTGTGGTGGTCACTTTGGTACCCAGAGAACTTCTGCAAAGATTTTACAATCAGGGTTCTATTGGCCAACTCTTCATAAGGATGTCCACATTTTCTGCTCTACCTGTGAAAATTGTCAGAAACTTGGCAACATTTCTCGCAGGAATGAAATGCCACTCAACAATATTTTGGTGGTTGAAATCTTTGATGTTTGGGGAATAGATTTCATGGGACCATTTCCCAAGTCTCATGGGAATGAATATATACTGGTGGCAGTAGACTACGTGTCCAAATGGGTTGAAGCTGTTGCAAGCCCAACCAATAGAAGTGAGGTGGTAATTCGGTTACTTCAGGGTGTAATATTTCCAAGATATGGCACTCCACGTGCTATAATCAGTGATGAAGGGAAGCATTTTCTGAACAAGAGTGTGTCTACACTTCTTGCCAGGTACAATATCACACATAAGATTGCCACTGCTTATCATCCTCAAACTAGTGGACAAGCTGAGATTTCTAACCGAGAAATTAAACGCATTTTGGAGAAGACTGTGAATATCAAAAGAACTGACTGGAGTATAAAATTGAATGATGCTCTTTGGGCATATCGCACTGCATATAAAACTCCAATTGGCATGTCTCCATATCGTTTGATTTTTGGCAAGGCTTGCCATCTTCCTGTGGAGCTCGAGCATAAAGCATTCTGGGCAATAAAAAGGTTGAATTTTGATTATGATGCAGCTGGTGAGAAGAGGAAACTGCAACTCAATGAACTTGATGAGCTACGTGATGAGGCATACGAAAATGTGAGGATTTACAAGGAAAAGACAAAAAGATACCATGATCAACACATCGCAATGAAAGAATTTTCTCCTGGTCAAAAGGTACTTTTGTTTAACTCTCGTCTCAAACTTTTTCCAGGGAAGTTACGTTCAAGATGGTATGGTCCATTTCAAGTTGTTCGAGTATATTCCCATGGAGCTGTTGACATTAAAAATTTGGAGACGGGAAACGAGTTCAAGGTTAATGGCTAGCGCCTCAAACCTTATTTGGAAGCTAATCTTGACAGAACTGTCTCCAGCATTACTCTCCAAGATCCAGGTAATTGAGTGTTGGGAACACTTTGTCTTGCCCAGACAATAAATACAGCGCTTATGGGAGGCAACCCATATTTCTTTTTCATCTATTTCTTTTTATGTAATATTATCTAGTTGCAAAAAAAAAAGAAAAAAAATAGAAAAAAAAAAAAAAAAAAAAAAAAAACAGAAGTCTTCCTCTAGCGTGGAAATGAGCAGCGATAGCCCGGCTGGAGATGATTCTACAAACACTAGAGGATGGACAACACAGACTGGAGCACATGATGGCCGCAATCGTGGATATGATACGAAAGTGAAAACATAGCAATCCAACGGCCAGAATATTTTGTGTCAGGTTGTATTTCTCTGAACCATAGCTTCGCATATGTACTTTTCATTTTTATTTTATTTTATTTTAATTTTCTTTTCCCATTGAGGACAATGCAAGATTTTAAGTGGGGGAGGAACTGATTTGTTAAAAAAAAAAAAAAAAAAAAAAATCTGTAGCTAGAGGAGACAAGTGTTGTGCTACCTTAGGTGCAAGCTTGAAACACTTGTAGTTGATCTCTTTAGTTAGATTGATAGTAACCTAGCATCCAGTCTCAAGGATCCTGGTGTTGAGACAAATTCCGTTTGTTTACGGTGCTTTGGGAATATTGAGTCTTAGAACCGTTTGTTTGCGATATGTCTATGTTGTGTAGTTACGTATTTTAAAAAAAAAAAAAAAAATTTGTTTGTGATTTGGAAGTCATGTTTCAATCATATTTCTGAATTGGTCTGAATATCTCTAAAGTATGGATGATAATTTGAGTTGAAAACCCATAATCACTTGTGGATTTTTCTGACTTTAGTTTTGTCTCACCTATTCTATGTAATAATTGAATCAATTGCACAGAATTACATATTTGCGGGGTATGATATTTAAGATTAATTATGAATATTTTGATTTTCTTGAGTTGAATTGGAATTCTTTGAATATTAATATCTTGGGATACATGTATACATCTATAAAAAAAAAAAAAAGGTAGTGTCTATAAGTTTTTCTGCTGAGTAACCGGGCCTCTTGCCTCAGTAAGCAGTGAGTGTTCGCGTAAAAAGGTAGAAAAATCAAGACATCAACTTATGTGACAAGTGAAGTTTTGTAGCCTTTTTGACTTGAGTTATTAAACCCGTTGGGGTGTCTTTACACCTAATGCCCTGAGCCAACTGGATTGGGAGTCATTGGTTGAACGCTTGTTACAAGGGTCATTTAGAAAGCTTAATGAGACTGAGCATTGCACAAGTCACATAAAAATATTATATATATATATAAAAAAATAATAATAAAATAAAAGATGAAGAGTCGATAAATAAAATCCCTTGATATTAATTATTCATTGAGTCTGATGATTCTTGTGATATTGCAATGTTTGTGTTAAGATTAAATTAAAGCCACGTATTTATGTTAAATTCGCTACGCACTACACATCACGCTAATATAGAATGGGTGGTATGAGATTTAGTCAGAATGATTTGTTCTAGTGATAGTGGTTGGTGGATTTTTGAATGTATTCATACTAACGAGATAATTGGATTATTTTTGTATATGGCATGAATCTTCTGAACGCTTGAATTGCTAGGGGCTAGCAATAAGCTGGTTGGGGGTTGTGATAAGTGCCAAAAATGTACACTTTTAATAATGAATTACTAAGGCATTTGTTAGATAATTAGGGCTTAAAGTGAGTATTATACCATAAAATGCAAATATCATTTTCACTCACTTTATATTTGTTTTTTTATATTTTCAGGCTCAATTCATACCAACCCATGTTCAACATTTGCTGGCCCATTTCGTGAAGAGCTCATTTGCTTGTGTCCACTACCATCTTGACATCATTCCATGCATCACCATCATTTTTATAGTACAAATTGGCCATGTGCAACACTATTTTTCAATGGTGGTGACATCTCTTACTTTGACATGGTTGGCCATTCAACATTTTTGGTTTGAAAATTCTCAATGGATGGATAGCCATGTGCAACACTCTATTTTTCAATGGTGATGACATCTCTTCCTTTGACATATTTGGCCATTCAATATTTTTGGTTTGAAAATTCTCAATGGATGGATAGCTCCTAATTTCCTATAAATAGAGAGCTAGGGAGAAAAGAGAGGAAGGAATACAAGACAACATTGAAGGAAGAGAGAAAGAGGCAAGAGGAGAAGAAAAATCAAGGAGTAAGTTCTTGAGTTTTTCTCTTACAACAATTCTCTCACATATTCTTTCTAGAATTTTGTGAGATTAATTATTGGTTGTGTAAACCTAGTATGAGGAACTAATCCTCTTACTAGGGTGATGATGGATCCACTCTATTGTATCTAAATAAATTTGGTTTGATTAATTATTAGTTTATTTATGCTATGTCAAGTGTTAATTAGCTATTCTTTATTGATAATTAAATCTTGATGCTTAGCTTCCATCTAGGTTTGATTACCATGATGCAAATTGAGGCAAATGCCCATGTCCAATTTGAGACCAGCTTCTTGCAGTTAACACCGGAGTTACCTAGACATAAATGTCAAATGCTAGGATCTTTGTGATCGCTACATAAGTTACCATAAATCCTAATGCATTCTTGATTGTCCTAGCCAATCCAAATGCCCATGGATGGTTGCAATTGGGAATAGACGTGGTAAGTCAGATGCCCATGACTATTACATAAATTAGGGGACTTGATCTTTGACATGCATGAATGAAATGATAATTGTCGGTTAAATAATTTAAATACAATAGAGTTGGTGAAATCGGATCCCTAGTGTTTGTTTATTTGTGTTAATCCTTATTTATTTTGTTTCTATTGATAATTACAAGAGTTGGAATTGCATATATTTAATATTCAGTCCCTGTGGGTACGACACTCGTATTTGCCACTTCTATACTACAAATAATTCGTGCACTTGCGAGTATGCTTAACCCCATAAAATCAATCATATTGTATTAGTTATGAAAACTCATTATCTACTAGTCGTTCATTCTTTTCTTCACTGAATCTCGTTAGACACCCTCTACACTGCTATGTAGTCTGTACTTGCACCATCTCTAGCTCTCCAACCTCCAAGTATTAATGCATGATCCAACACATTCATTCGAACGACTCAAACTCTTTGAATAACGACAAGCCTTAACCACCCAGTATACATTAATTAGCTAGATATATGGTCCAAACTAACTCAAACTCTTAAACTCCTACTCAATTATATATAAACTCACGGGTCCACAACTACAAGTGGGTTGTATTTTTTCACCAATCACGCAAAAAAGCATGACAACATGACATGACCCTTTTTTTTGAAACGGGAGGGGTCGAGCTTCAAACCCTAGTTATCAGGATAATATATATTATCCTTACTACTACAACTAGTGGTTTAGGTGTATGACATGACCTTATATACACGCTAGTAGGACATTTTTTTTAAATTTTATTCCTTTTTAACTCTTTTTGTCATACCTGATACCACACAAAATTATTATTTCCAATTTACGTCCTATAACTATCAGAGATAGTGATCTAGGTAGAGACTCGTTTGGATCTTTTTCTCTGTTTTGGCATCTATAGATATTTATGAGACTTTCTGATCAGGCAAGTCAACTTGCAAAGGCTGAAAAGGAGATAAGGGAACATCACTTATCATTCTGTCTGCTGTGTTAATGCATGTACCTTATATAATAGTTCTTAGTTTATAATTCAATGGATCATAGATAATATGTATACATTATTACATTGCCAAAAGATGTACATAGCAGTAAAACATATGTAACTCGATTTTTTTTAAGTCTTTAGTATGATATGACTTTTTTTTTAATCGATAACAACACTATACAGATTTACTCTTTGGACATCCGATATGAACTTAAATTTAGGTTGTTAGATCTACGTGCGCATAAGTTTTTCATTTGATCTCACAAGATAAGTTGAATTATAACTCAACACGTGATTGAATTGCAAAGTTATTGTTCCTATTATAAATCAAACTCAAAACTTTTCAAGCTCATATAATTGTGCTCTATGAATATTATCTTAAAAAATTCAATATGATTGTATGCAAGGTCAGCATGTCTTGGTTGTTTATATGTGGGACTCACACTGCATGGATTTTTCAAGTGTTCATGACAAGGATATGACACAAAGCTACCTAGCTCTGTACTTCATCTTTCAAACAAAACCCATTTGTTTGATACCTGCAGAAACCATGGACGACAGAGCTTTACAAGAAGAAATTGATGAGAAATTATAGGAATCTATATGATCCCTAGCTAGCTGGCGTTTTATCATGCATGATCCAGTGGGCTATGAATAGAGCACATTGTTTGGGAGGCAAAGCTGTCCATATTGTTCTCAATCATCACACCACGCACCGATCGCTTTATTCTGATAAGTTAGGCCAACCAAACTAGACAGAAGTGTATCATTGAAGCCATTAATTACATAATTACTTACTTGGGTCAAGGTTGACAATACAGAGATTACTTCAAACATCAATCTGCCTGCGTTACAAAGTGCTTGAGTTCATTTGTCTGCCAATGGCAATGATATCATTGTGTTTAATTACCACCACTAGAAGCTAAAGTGGGTTTTGTGTGTGTTTCATTCACCCCCCACAATATGTGGTTACAGACCAAAACATGCATCATCATTCACTAGGAGTTCAGAAGGGCTTTTTTTTTAATCGGGAATAACACCATACAAGCTTGTTCTTTGGATATGAGTCTAAACTCGAATCATCATATTCACGCGCATAGAAGTTTTTCACCTGATGATATGATAAGTTGAACCAAAACTTAATACATAACCACAATAGTATTTGTTCCCAATGAGAATGGCATTCAAGACCCAGCTCCCGAGTCCATGCTACTTGATTGGACAAACCAAATACACATAAGGACATGACGAAAGAACAAGCATAGATATGATTCAATAATGTTAGAGTACATCCATGATGAAAGACAAAAAAAGAACAGCGGACCAAAAGCTGTCGTTGATTATTAAAATTGACATGATCAAAAGTTGATATGGATCATCTGGTCACGGCATCCAATGAATACTATTCAAATCTCTCATTAATCTCAAACTAAACGACCCCCGTCGAAGAAGTTGGAACCGTCTACCACATTAAATGTAAGTACCACTGTACCAATATCACCATGCATCAACCAACCATCATGAAAAGAAGAACTATGAATCGGCATCATAAATTGATTTCAACTGCCCTCTTGTATACCACATGCATTAATTTAATCTATTATAGTAAACAAGCTTAAAAATTCGAGATTTGCCTAGAATTGGCCACGTCCATTTGACCCTTTTTTTTTTTCCCTGTCAAACAAATCGCTTTTATTTAAAGCGTTCGGATAAAAAAAATATTTAAATAAACGGTGTATTATGATATCATCATATTACGATGAGTTGGAAGCTAAAGCTACAACACATTTCTCTTCATTCTTCATTTCATTTTCTTATATCTTATATGTTATTTGATGGGGCATGAAGTTGCAAAAAATGCATTTCTAATGGGCCATCAGAAATGTATATACTCCAACAATGTCAATACAATGGCCTCATTTAGGAGTGGGGCATGGATGTGGGTATGGCAAAACACATGCCCATATGTTTCACTCACACTTTTTACATTAGAATTAATATCAATCTCACCTCTATATACAAAAATCAAGTAAGTAAATTTATATCATTATATCAATATATTTTGTTAACCTAATCACATCAACAAAATATTCAATCACATCAACAAAACGCATATCCTAATACATTTTGTTGTTCCTAACAAAAAATCATCATTGTGATTGCTTAATCCCATTTGCAATGGTCTTAGTTTCTTAGGCCATGAATGGTTTTTTCTTAAAATTTTGTTGGGTCATGGATGTAAAAGTTGCTACAACAATAACAATTTAGGGGGTTTGTTTTGTTGGTCCAAACATGGGCATATGGACTTTGGCTTGTATCACCCGCAACTAATTTCACCGTACCACAATGTTAAAACTCGGCTCGCTTCACCGAGGTCAAAATTCAGCAGGCTCGCAAACGAAACCGTGCACGTCTTGGTCAATCAGGTCCTGGTACGTGGCATAAATGAAAATAAGTAATAAGACAAGGGGCAGTTGTGAGGACATGGACTATCCACAACCATTCCGGCGATCGAACGGAGACAAATTCGTTCCATCAATCCATTCCACTTTGAACTATTTCTTAATAAAAAATGGCCACGCCTGCACCACACAATGATATACACCCATCATCTTCCCTTCCCTTCACTTCACTTCACTTCGCTTCGCTTCGCTTGTAATGTGTCTCTCTCTGAATTTTCATTCGCTTCCTTGATCCTCTTATTTTGCAAACCTCTGTTTTTCACTGGCAGGATCATGTTTCAGGATTCAATCAATTGATTTTTTATTTCTAGAAATCTAAATTGTGTGTGGTAGATAGAGATGGGAAGCAAATGGAGAAAAGTGAAGCTGGCTCTTGGTTTGAATTCGTGTATTTATGCACCTCGAACTGTCGAAGAACCGTCACCGTCCACGACCTCGGCACCGCTGAGGTCCGACTCCGTTTTGGGCTCTCCCTCGACACCCCCCTCCTCCTCCGCTTATTCCCGCCTCCTTCGTTTGTCCAAATCCGGACCCATATCCTGCAAGGTTCGCGCATTTCTTTTCAAATCTATATGTTAATGAATTTATGTATCCATGTATGAATATGTATGAGCGTAAGCGTAATTTTGGTACAATGATTCGAATTTGATGGACCTTTTTTTCCCCTTAATTTTGTGAAGTAATGGGGTGCTGTGATTCGCCGTGCTTTTTGTGTGTTTTTTCAACAGCGATGGATTGTATTTGCTGAGGTTCATATTGACATTGATGTCAGTTCCGATCACTGGCTGTGTTTTTTGTTCTTTAAACATGATTAATCCATACTTTCCTGATCAATAGTAGAATATTTTTAGCTGTTATCCTTGCCAGCATAATTTAGTGTTAGTTTCAATCTCTATCTAGCGTCTGGGCTCTTCAAGTGGGTGTGTATTGGTTGTAGTGGAGGAGGTGGGGTTGTGAGGATTAGATGAATCTGCATATTGTGAAAATGGGGTAATATGTTGTTATGTTGTTTTCAACTGTTGCTGTGGAGGAGGTCCATGTGGGGATAAAGTGGACTAGTCTGCCTTAAAGGACCATTTGTGGTCCTCTGGCTTATGAAAAAAGAAGCCACACTACTACTGTGCATCTCTTCCTCTCCCTCTCTTCATGGAAAAAAGTGCTCCATTTTCTTTCTCCTTTTGATGGTAATGTAGAAAAACCTGTGGGCCGTTGATTGTGACTTTTCTCCAATAAGTTTCAAGAAATAAAATAAAAAGAGGATTAACCAAATAGATATCAAGATTGAATTTTTGTTTAAGCAAACCTATCTTTGTCGCTTTTTCTGATACTTTTCCTTCTTGGGTTATTTGTTACTCATTAGTTTTAGTCTTTTGGTTGTTTGATTGTTCTCGAAAAGCCGTCCCTTAGACTATTTTAAGTTTCGTCCATATTTGACTACCTAACATTGACTTCCTTTTTCTGATTAGTTTATGACCTTCAATATTGATGATTTTACATTTTTTTCCTTGCTGGAAAGTGTAATTATCTAATACCAAAGGAGAGGTAAGAAAAGCCAAAGTCTAAAGCCTAAAGATAGCAGAGGATATTTGGGAAAACATTCCTTGATTATGATTAAATCAATCCAATCAGGCCCTATTTTTTCCAAATATATCCTTCTTCGTGATGAAGTCTTAAGTAATATGAATTAAGGACTAGACCATTTTTACCTCTTGACTACGGTTCTTAATGTTGGGACTTTTGCTGGTAGGTTATGTTATATTTATAGACCAGACTATATGAAAACCATAAGGTCCAGCATTAGACATTATACTGGTCATTCAAATTTTATTTTTCTTCAAGGAATCCTGAAAAGAAAAAACTTGGAAAGCTTTGTCAGTGTTAAGAGTATGAAGGGAATCTTAATCATGGTATGATTCTTAATTTGTTGAAAAAAAACTTTTGAGGATTTTTGAGTTTGTGATTTGAAGTTACCTATGGTTATGCTATTTCAGAATCAAGTTCCCTTGGGATCTAGATTGGAATCCTCCGAAAGACTTTCAAATGCATTTTTAACGACAATATTTGTATAGAGAGAGAATCAGCGGATACCAAATCAACTTGATGAAGATGCATGTCTTTCTTTGCATTGAGTTGGTTAAAATGATTCCTAATCAACTCGATGAAGATGCTTAGATGCATGGCTATCGTAGGTGACTGGAGTATATTGTACTTTGTGGCAGTTAACTTGGTCAATTTTGTTTCTTTTCCTTTATATAGATCATGTCATTTAATTGTGTTGATCCGAGTTACCAGTACAATTGAGTACAGTTCCATTTGAATTGTGTGTGCTCACCTTTTAATCCTTCTAAAATACAGATCACATGCGCAATATGCCTGAACAGCATGAAACCAGGCCAAGGCCATGCTATTTTCACTGCAGAATGCTCCCATTCTTTCCATTTTCACTGTATTACTTCCAGTGTAAAACATGGGAACAAAGTTTGCCCTGTTTGCCGAGCAAAATGGAAAGAAATTCCCTTTCAAAGCCCTGTCTCTGATCATCCTCATGGAAAATTAAGGATCAACCCAATTCCTCGGGATGACGCATGGATGACTGTCGTACAGCGACTTCCTTCCCCTCAGCAAGATGCAAGAAGGCAAACTACTCCACTTTTGCGTGTCCGTGAGCCACCTATTTTTGATGATGATGAAGTTTTAGATCCCCATAGTGAGTTTACTGAGAAGAGATCAGCTACCACAAATTCTTCAAGTGAAAATTTTATCGGGACAATAGAGTTCAAAACATATCCAGAAATTTCTGCTGTTCCTAGAGCTGTCTCTCATGATAATTTCACTCTTTTGATCCATCTTAGGGCTCCCTTTATAAGTAGAGTACAAAATTGCTGTGAAACCCAGCCTACGTTGCCTTCGACACAGCAAAATTTGCGTGCGCCTGTGGACCTTGTTACGGTGATTGATGTTAGTGGTAGTATGTCAGGAACCAAGCTTGCTTTGTTGAAACGGGCTATGGGATTTGTGATCCAAAATCTTGGTCCTTCTGACCGGCTCTCTGTCATTGCCTTCTCTTCAGCAGCTCGTCGTATCTTTCCTCTTCGTCGGATGACTGAGACAGGGAAGCAGGAGTCACTGCAGGCTATTAATTCTCTGGTCTCTAATGGAGGCACAAATATTGCCGATGGTTTAAGGAAAGGTGCCAAGGTGTTGGTAGATCGTAAGTGCAAGAATCCGGTTTGTAGTATCATACTGTTATCTGATGGGCAAGATACATACACTGTCAACAGTCCTGGTGGTGCTGGTCCTCGAACTGATTACAAACTGCTTCTCCCTGTCTCAATCCATCGTGATAGTGGTACAGACTTCCAGATTCCAGTGCATGCATTTGGTTTTGGATCAGACCACGATGCTTCCTCTATGCATTCAATTTCTGAGATATCCGGTGGTACATTCTCATTCATTGAAGCTGAGAGTGTAATTCAGGATGCATTTGCACAATGCCTGGGAGGGCTTCTGAGTGTAGTTGTGCAGGAGTTGAAGCTTAATGTTGAGTGCATTCACTCGAGCTTGCAAATTAGTTCAATCAAGTCTGGAAGTTATCGATCCAGTCTGTTGGCCAATGCAAGAATTGGTTCCATTGATGTCGGAGACTTGTATGCTGAAGAAGAAAGGGATTTTTTAGTAACAGTTAATGTCCCAGCTGACGAGTCGAGTGATGAAATGTCATTGCTGAAGGTTAAATGCGCTTATAGGGATCCCCTTACGAATGAGATGGTGACTTCAGAGTCTAGTGAAGTAAAGATCCTGAGACCAGAAACAACTGGACCCTCAGTAGTGTCATCTGAAGTAGATAGGCAGCTAAACAGGCTACATGCTGCAGAAGCAATGTCTGAGGCTAGGGTTGCAGCAGAACGTGGGGATCTACATGCTGCAGTATCTGTCCTTGAGAGCTGTCACAAGGTATTGACAGAATCTGCATCTGCACGAGCTGGTGACAGATTATGCATTTCACTGTGTGCGGAGTTGAGGGAGATGCAAGAAAGGATGGCCAACCGTAGTGTATATGAGGCATCTGGCCGGGCTTATGTTCTATCAGGCCTGAGTTCACACTCATTGCAACGGGCAACAGTACGAGGTGATTCCACAGATAGTTCAAGCCTTGTACGAGCTTATCAGACGATATCTATGGTCGACATGGTATCTCGTTCACAAACCATGATCTTTGGGAAGCCCTCATCTAAACGGTCACTCCGGGCAACAATGTCATTTCCCGCAGGCCGAGCACAGCCAAGGTAACTGCTACAATTCATTGGAAAAACTGTCCTCACCCTAGTTTAGTATATATTCTATATCCGCAAACCTCTTTTATTTCTTTGAACTCCTATTAGTTTTGATTCCATGTTTAAGAATTTGGGTAAACTGGGGAGGTTGGGAGATTGGTTATTTTTACATAAATGGGGTATATTTTTCTTGTTTTGCTATGTAAAGGGGAGGAATAAGTGTTTGGAGAAGACATCTTTGAGAAAAATTTCAAGAGGAAGGGGAAGGTATATATATTAGCTTGTATTATCAACAGGAAAAATATAAATTTAGCTCCAATTGCATCTTTGCCCACGTGGCTTCCACTGTGTGTGTATGTATGTGTGTATATATATATAATATGTATGTATGTATGTATGTGTTCTTGTACGGCCGCTTTATCAAGGCTGTGTATGGTCAAACCGTCTAAGTCCGATTGATTTGTAGGAGATTTGTAAAGCAAGCATCAAACGTTGACTTTTGATATTTTGACCTTTGAAGTAATGCAAGGGAAGGAGATTGTTTAAGATCATTATAATTTATAGGAAAATGATAATGAGTATTGGAATTTGAAAAAGATATGTATTTTAAGTTTATAAAATATTATGTGAGAGAGTGTTCTGTGTTCATCATCTCTGATATGTTGTAATCAATTCTTAACAAGTGTTCTTAGGACACCCGTTATCAATACCCTAATTTACAAAGCTTTTACAGTGTATGAGTATGATTGTGCAATGACATCTCCATTATCCATTAATGCTTCTAATAATTTCAAATTTGACCATGATACATTATTTTATAATTTGAAGAATTTGATAGAGATTGCCACAAGAAAGAGATTGCCACAAGAAGTTAGTGAGATGAGAGAAATGTTTAACCCAACCTACTTGTAAAGGTTTTGTCCAATTCAATTGTCCGTTTAGCTTGCATCTAATAGAAATTGAACTTACAAATTCTGTCAAGAGATAAAAGGGTTCTCTATTTACGATTGAGAGTAGTTGGGCTCAAACTTATAAAATACATTGTTGACTCTTACCTAACCATCGTGGGACTTGTTGTATTTCTAATGATACATGCAATAACTGCAAATTTCTGCCACTCTTAATGCATAAAAACCCGATTCGCAGAGGATGTCAAGGTCCACATTTCTGTCCATGGGCAAAGCAACCAAAACCCGTGTGAATTCTCGTTTGCTCTAGCAAATCCAGTCTATGGGTTTCTTGATTTCAATTCTAGCCCAATTTCGGTAATCTATCACAAACAAAGCTTGCGTCAAAAAGTTCAATCAGACATTCACATACAAAGTCAACCCAATAACACTATCTCAATTTCTCGGACACTTAAAAACCCTCGATTCTACTCGATCCAGTTCATTAATAATGCCTTTCCTGCAACACTACGTGACCTCCCAATACTCATAAACTCATTCCCACTAATTCTGTGAAATTCCAGCTTCTGCATGTGCTTTCGCTAGAGAAAGATTGCCTTTGGAGGGGTGGTGCCAAAAACGCAGGGGAAGCCCTTTTATACGGCTGTAAAACTGGCTTTTGGGGTAATCTGTTATGGCATTATATATATATATACATAGATTTGAATAATATAAACGTTTAGCTCCATGTGACCCTTTGAAGCATTTCTCATGGGGGCTGCTTCCTTTATACTTCAAAGCTCCTTTTCATTTGTATAAATAATGTATAAGGATCCGTTATCTCTTCAAAACTTGTACACCACCATGACCACTACTACCAACTTCTTCAAATCCTGCTTACATGTTTGTTTCTGTGATTGTTGTTTAGGTGTAAATTATTTCTGATTGGATTGAAGAGATGGGTTTCTTTCGGAATCCGAATTCGAGAAGTGGGGATTACTTGGAAGGAATGCTTAGTGATTATGTTGGGGGAAGGTCCAAGTTGAAAGCTCAAAGGAGTGCCTCATCAACAAAGGTTGTTACTGCACTTACATTCCTCCAATTCGCTTTCGCAGTTTACGCAACATTCCTACTCTACTACATGAGTCCATCAATTGATTTAGGAACCAAACCAGACTTTACATGGGCTACAAGAATCGCACAGCAATGGAAGCAATTCATAATCTCACTGCACGTTCTTGCTCGATACCAAGAATCTGCTTCCCTAATCAGTGCTGAAATCGCAACCAATCTAACAGAAGTTTGTGAGCATGAGAAGATTGATTTCCAGCAAAAGAAGTCAAATGATGCGCAAATGATCAAGTTGAAGACAGAGCTATATCAGGAGGTATTAGACTTCCAGAGCAAGAAATATGGTACAGAAACTCTGAAACAATTGATGTCAATGAAATCAAAGTGGGATTTGCGCGGTCCGAAGAGACCAAAAGTGACCGTGATCTTGAACCACTTCAAGAGAAAAACACTTTGTGCACAGCTTGATTCATTGCTTCAACAGACTCTTCCATTCCACCATGTTTGGGTGATTGCATTTGGGAGCCCAAATGAGGTCTCATTGAAGAGAATTGTGGACAGTTATAATGATACAAGAATCAGCTTCATTAGTTCAACCTATGACTTCAAGTACTATGGCAGGTTCCAGATGGCTTTACAGACTGAAGCTGATCTTGTGTACATTCTTGATGATGACATGATTCCGGGCAAAAAAATGCTGCAAATCTTATCACACGTAGCGGGGACCGAGAATTATAAAAACTCGGTGTTGGGAAGTATTGGGAGGATCTTGCCTTTCAGACAAAAAGACTTCACATTTCCAAGCTATAGAAAGTTTAGATCAAAGGAGGCAGGGCTTTATTTGCCTGACCCCGCTTATGATATCACCATTGAGAAGATTGTTCAGGTTGATTTTCTTTCAAGTTCATGGTTTTTATCTGCAGAGCTTGTCAAGACACTTTTCATTGAGGCACCATTTACCTTCATTACTGGTGAAGATTTGCATCTCAGGTAACCTAAATATCCATCAAACTCCTTTATTATTTATTTTCTAAGTTTTACTCTATTCATAGCCTTAAGTAGTTAACATAAAATTCTCTTGCATCTAAGACTCATTCCTCAAGTTTGAACAAGACCAAAAATTGAAGATCTAAAGTGGGTTGGTGACCTGTTCATTAAAATTCTACCCTGTAATATTCGTAAATCGTAATTCAGTTTCTAATAGTTGTAAATTCTATCCCAAAAATGCAGCTACCAGCTTCAAAAGTACAGAAATGCAGGATCATATGTTCTTCCAGTTGATCCAAATGACAAGGAAACTTGGGGTGATAGTGAACACAGACTTGCATATGTATCAGAAACCACAGTAATCTTCAAAGACATTGTTCAAGTTAGGGATGGACAGTGGTGGGGAGCACTGTCTGGTGGCTACATAACACAATGGGCTGCAATGTATCCTCAAAAAATTGACGCATTCTTTTATGCTCACTCTGTCGATGAAGTTAAAGCACTTGCACCACTTCTTGATAAGTTCAGATCAACTTTTGGCAAGAAGGCTTACATTGTAGTCTCAGGAGGCAATTTCTGTCCCTGTGAAGATGCTGCAGCTGCATTGAATTGGCCTAAATTGGTCTGCAAAGAGCGAAGATTTAAGATATTTGATTTGGCAGTTGGGCATCTTTCAGGAATATCGAACTCGGAAGTACCTGTGGTGCAAGCAGTATACTCTAGCATGAAAGGACTAATCCAAATTCACAACCCAAGTGTGGTGATTGCAGTTACTGACATTGATACTAATGTGAAGAAAGCTTTGAAGATGGCTGCTGAGACTAACTTGAAAGGAACGACGTTGATCCTGCTACCAAGACCGTCTGTTCCAAAGGTTCTTTGGATGGCTGATCTAAGAACAACAGCATTGCCAAGTAAGAATCCTCAATTGTCTGCTCTTCAATGCTACTTTTCTGTTTTCGTCCCCGCTTTGTTTTCAATGATAGATCCACCTATGCAGATTGGAACCGGATGTGTATTTCTATCAACATAATCACACAAAACCGTGCACATTCCTTAACAAGGCTTCTTAAATCTCTCAGCAATGCATACTATGTTGGTGATGAAATTCCTATCAGTTTCAATATGGATAGTAAAGTAGATGAGGCAACCATAAAATTAGTAGGCTCATTTGAGTGGCCTCATGGACCTAAAACCCTCAGAAGGAGAATCATCCAAGGAGGGCTAATTAGAGCAGTAAGTGAGAGTTGGTATCCATCATCTGATGATGATTTCGGACTCCTACTTGAAGACGATATCGAAGTCTCTCCTTACTACTATTTGTGGATCAAGTATGCTCTCCTAGCCTACCACTATGATCCTCAAGTGTCACTCCCCGAAATCTCTTCGATCTCTTTATATACCCCAAGAATAGTTGAGGTGGTTAAAGAGAGGCCTAAATGGGATCCAACTGAATTCTTCAAGAGAATTCACCCTAACACACCTTATCTCCATCAACTACCTTGCAGTTGGGGTGCAGTTTTCTTCCCCAAGCAATGGAGAGAATTCTATGTGTACATGAACATGAGATTCACTGAAGATGCCAAGGCAAACCCAGTTCAAATCCCAAAATCCAGAACTAATGGTTGGCAAGCTTCATGGAAAAAGTTTCTGATTGACATGATGTACTTGAGAGGGTATGTTAGTCTCTATCCAAACTTCCCAAACCAGGCTAGCTTCTCGACTAATCATATGGAACCAGGAGCACATATTAGTTCAAAAGACAACGTTGTTAAGCACGACAAGACAGATTTTGAGGTGCCATTGTTGAAGGAAGATTTTAGGAGTTTGTTGCCTAATGGAAAATTGCCTCCAGCATCAAAACTGCCATCACTGAACCTGTTCAACCAGCCAGTTTCACTCAAAGGGCTTAAAGCAGCAGCAGCCAAGCTGGGGCAGGATGTGATCGGATGCGACAATAGAACTGAGATTGTAATTGTTGATCAGGACACAGGCTTGCATTCACGCTGCGCGAAATTCTGATCCTTGAAACATATCTTAACTAATCATTCTTTTTCCTGTAAAATTTTTCATAATTTTACCTTATTCATATATGGTTATTGAAGGAATTATGTAGAAGAAATAGTGAGAGACAAAGTTGATCACTGTTTTCTTTCATGATTATTGGAGTGAAACTGAAGTTTTTTGGTCACCAAACACATTAATTGAGTTTGAGGAAGGCAAGGTGTTTTGCTTGCAATGGCAGATATCCTCACCCTCACCCTCACCCTCACCCTCAGATTATAATAGAAATGCCCATCTCACCTTCCAGGCTTGTTTGTTAAGACTCCTTTGATCTGGTTAAAGCAACTGACTAAAACATCTCTTTCTATCTATGTATTGTACTAGAGAAGACACAACACATAACTTCTACCGGTCTCCATAGATTTTATAAGATCTAGAGAGAACTGCTCTGTAAACAAATCAGAGTATAAAATTGTGTTAATTGTCACTTCACATGGAGATCTTACCATCTTTGACTGTCTAATACTTGCTTAAATTGATCGTCAACCACTTGAGGTATGAAAAACAAAGATAATAAGACAAAGACCAAACTGTCTGTTGGTCCTTGAATAAATATAACTGCGTTAGGCACCAACTTCTTGCCAATCACAAATAAAAGGGTGCCTTAAACTACATTCTCATACAAGCCAAGAACAATCTCTCTCTCTCTCTCTCTCTCTCTCTATTCACATCTTCTCCAGCAACGATTCACCGCGCCAACTTCAGCAATTGATTGTAGCTGTGGAGCATTCCTCTACCCTTTATAGAACTCTTTGTACAATATTAAGGTCTGCGCATCAAAGGTATGCATAGATCAGCAAAGTTTATAGTACCCACTTGGTTCAGCTAGCTCCGTTGATGTTTATCTTGCTTAATTAACATATCTCATTCCTTATTTTCATTGAAGATGGGGGAGATGACAAGCTTCCAGATCGGTGTTCTTGGTGCACTCTTTCTTTCGGTGGCATCATCTGTCTCCATTGTCATCTGCAACAAAGCTTTGATGAGCAATCTTGGATTTCCTTTTGGTAACTTGTTAATTCATTAGTTTTGTTGAACATATAGATACATTTTATGCCCTGTAGTTATTAATATATATACCTTGTGTATGTGGGTGCAGCTACAACTCTAACTAGTTGGCATCTTATGGTGACATTCTGCACGCTTCACGCCGCTCAGCGCTTCAGTTTGTTTGAGTCCAAATCCATGGACATGAAGACTGTCATGCTCTTTGGCATCCTAAATGGTGTGTCCATTGGACTTCTCAATTTGAGCCTCGGTTTCAATTCGGTTGGATTCTACCAGGTATTCATGAATTTTGTACTAATTATACCCTCTCTTTTTTCATCTATTCTGTCTTCATATGTTTGTGGATATTCCTATTGTTGCAGATGACCAAACTTGCAATCATTCCTTTCACTGTACTACTGGAGACTCTTTTCTTGAAGAAGCAGTTCAGGTTAAGTATAATACTGCAGATCATTGTCAAGAAAGATTTATGAATTAATCTCAGATTTTCATATTAGTGGGTTTTCTTGTTGTGATTCTTTTGCAGTGAGAAGATAAAGTTTTCTCTCCTAATCCTGCTCATTGGAGTAGGCATTGCCTCCATAACTGATCTGCAGCTCAATTTTGTTGGAACAGTTCTTTCCATTCTAGCCATTATAACCACCTGTGTTGGTCAAATTGTATCCTTCTCATATACATCACAACACCATATCTATATTTCCTTTGATTGCTTATTTATCAGTCTCTCTTTAACTTGAATGCCTAATTCAGCTGACAAACACAATACAGAAGAGGCTCAACGTCTCGTCGACGCAGCTGCTTTACCAGTCAGCCCCATTTCAAGCAGCAATTCTGTTTGTCTCAGGCCCTGTAGTTGATAAGTTCCTCACCAAACAAAATGTCTTTGCTTACAAGTATTCACCTATAGTCTTGGTACCTACTTAACATAACCACCGCCATTGATTGCCTCTCTAATGTTGATTAAATGAATTTTCTTTATAATGTAATGAATGTGGAAATGAAATGTGCAGGCATTTATCATCCTATCATGCATTATATCAGTTTTTGTGAACTTCAGCACATTCATGGTCATTGGCAAGACATCTCCAGTTACATATCAAGTGGTTGGACACCTCAAGACATGCCTTGTACTTGGATTTGGATACACATTGCTTCATGACCCTTTCACAATAAGAAACATTATTGGAATCCTAGTTGCTATGTGGGGAATGGTCTTGTACTCCTATTTCTGCACCCAAGAGAACAAAAAGAAACCATCTCTTGACCTTTCTTTTGGGCCTCAGGTACTACTACTCTTTTTTTCTTTTTCCCTTTTTGATTTGATTAAATTTTTTAGTTGAGATGAGTGTATATATATAAATATTCTCATGTACGAACACCCATAAGATCTTTTTTTTTTTGTCAGAAGCAAAAGTTATTTTCCTTGTGGGCCCATAGCGTTGATAAAAAAACTGGAATCTTGATAAAAAATGTGACACCTGTAAATCTAAAATTACGGGCGTCTGTATAGGAGCCTAACTCTACATATATTTATAGGTATTCTCAAGTGCGGATTTTCGTATCAAACGGTTGAAATAGAGAGAGCAATAATAGGACCACATGACTTGACTACTAGTTAGTGCCCTTGATTTATGTGAAACAGTTGAATTTTTAAACACTAATATATATATATGATTGTTGTTCATTTTTCAGGTGAAAGATAAGGACACTTCATCACTTTTGGGACATCAAGATGTAGAAAGTCATGATCCAAAGAAATCTCTTGCTTAAGAATTGGTTGCTTTTTGGTACTCTTTACATGAGACATTTTGTTTGAGTGTACATGAATTCAATTCTTTATAAATAAGAAGAGATTCATTTTTAGTTCACAAAACGAAGCAAATTTTGCTTATCCCATACCTGATGTCACCTATACTGAGGACAGCTTTTGAATAAGGCCCATTCCATTGCTGGCCCCGTCAGTTGCACCCACCCTTGAGGACTACGGGTCTGAGGATAGCTTATGGGTCGGGCCCATTACACATGGACACACTGACGGGCCGGTCAATTGCACCCATTAGGCCCAATTAAATGGCCTGATCTTTTAAGAGGCCCGAGAAGAGTTGGGCTACAATTACAATTTGGGCCCAATTACACGGCCCGGTGACATATATGAAGTCGCAATTAGTTCATCATCGGCCCTATCGATTTCAATTGAACTAAATACTAACTAATGTCTAATGCAGAGATGTAATTAACTAATTATTTATTAGTTAGACGAAGGTGAATTAATTAACTAAGTATTATTACCAATCCGGTAAGTAGAAGTCATTTTTTTTTTTCGACGAGGAAACCCACCGATAGCAGTCCACCGGACTCCACCTCTTTGTTGAGACCATGATATCTTTCAATCATGTGTCAATTTGTGAGAGAACTAACCGGAATTTTGGTTTCCATAGTCTTGAACGTAACGGCCCAACCCAGTCACCACTGGTCAGCCGGCCCTATGGGCCGTTACCCCCAACCCATCACCCCTTGGCCGCGCCACACGCCTTGTCAAGACACGGGTAGGTTGTTGTGAGACTCGAACACAAGACCTCACCTTTAACATAAGTTCCTATACAAGGCAACTTATGCTACCAACTAAGCCATCGCTTATCTGGTAGCATGAGTTGCCTTGTATAGGAACTTATGTTAAAGGCGAGATCAATGGATCGATTCTCGCAACAACCTCCGTGCCATGCGTGGACGGGATGGGTTGGGCTATCTGGACCATGGATCCTGGAGAGTACCTGGGGCATGCGTGTCGGCGGGGGAAATTTATAAAAAGGCAGTTTTTATGTAAAGGCCCATCCCGCAGGATCCAGCCGGCCCATGGACCACTACCCCCAACCCATCACCTGCCAGACCCAGACACGGGCATGCCTGCACACGCCGACACAGGTAGGTTGTTGATAGGAGTCGAACCTTCGACCTCCCACCCTTTAACATAAGTTCCTATACAAGGCAACTCATGCTACCTCCGTGCCATGCGTGGACTGGATGGATTGAGCTGTCTGGACCATGGATCCTGGAGAGTAACTGGGGCATGCGTGTCGGCCGGGGAAATTTATAAAAAGACAGTTTTTATGTAACGGCCTATCCCGCGGGATCCAGCCGGGCCCATGGACAGCTACCCCCAACCCATCACCTGCGCCACGTGCCAGACCCAGACACGGGCATGCCTGCACACGCCGACACAGGTAGGTTGTTGATAGGAGTCGAACCTTCGACCTCCCACCCTTTAACATAAGTTCCTATACAAGGCAACTTATGCTACCAACTAGGCCATGGCTTAGCTGGTAGCATGAGTTGCCTTGTATAGGAACTTATGTTAAAGGGTGGGAGGTCGAAGGTTCGACTCCTATCAACAACCTACCTGTGTCGGCGTGTGCAGGCATGCCCGTGTCTGGGTCTGACAAGTGGCGTAGGTGATGGGTTGGGGGTAGCGATCCATGGGCTCGGCTGGATCCTGCGGGATGGGCCGTTACATTGAAGCTAAATCACATTTATACTCTAACTTGTGAAAGGTCAATTCTTTTATTCAATCAGATTAATATTTTTATATACAGCCTGTTACGCCTGTATATATCAGTAGATTGAAGACACATAGCCTGTTACGCCTGTATATATCAGTAGATTGAAGACACATGGTTGTCAATCAGTGTTGTGAATTAGTGATCACTCTTAATGTAGTGTTGTGATCATCCGAGTCTTTATCCCAAAAGTTTCGGATAGGGTACATAAATCTATCAGAAAATCAACGATAATTCACTAATTGTATTTGTTTCCGCCATTCATTTCTATTTTCACTCTCTAATTGAATCGACATCATTTCTTACTATTTTAAATCATGTCTTTGGTAGTCTTCCTCTTTTACTTCCATGTATCTACTTCAAGTCATGTTGGTTGTTTGTATGAGTGACTTATCCTTGTTTATTTTCCATGTGCGTTGTAGATTGCAATTTGAGCTTATTAATATATGTTACTTCATACTCTTCTGGTGCTGGGGCCTTTGAAAATTGAAACAGCAGAAGCAAAATTATGATTATGTTTATGTGTGAGTGTTTTTTCTGCACATCTAATTTCTAATGCTGCACAGTTAAATATTGTTCTTTTACGCCAAAAAAAGGACAAGAGAATGAGGCCATGGACATAATTTAAGCCTGCAAATTTTTTTTCCCCTGAATGACTATGATGCAGGTCAATCAAAATTATAAGAATGTCTTCTCATTTCGCAATAATTAATCTCTAGTTGTGGCAAATAATATCTTGAACGCGATGGCGACATAGTGCTTGAGGAAGAAAACAGAGGAGGCTGTGAGAGAGAAAAGTATAGTGCCCTAACACACTTGGCAACCAATGGGCTTGTTTGGGAATGCTGTGAGGTGCTGTGAGGTGTGGTGTGGTGCTGTGAGTTATAAAACTGTGGTGCTGTGAGGTGAGTTGGAACGCAAAAAGCTGTTTGGCGCATTACTTTTAAAACTGTGGTGTGGTGCGATCAACCGCAGTTTCGTGTTTTGAGTATAAAAATAATTAATAATATTAATATAAAGTAATAATATTATATAATTAATAATACTAATTTAAATATTATATTAGATAATTAATAATATTAATATAAATTAACAAAATGTTTACATTGCATAAGGGCAAATGCAATGGTGGGCTTTAGGGCAAGAATGGATGGGTTAAATGGATCTTTAATGGGAAATGGAGAGGTTGAATTCATACAATGATGGACTTTTTGGCAATCAAAGTTGCTGGACCAATTTTGGGAACAAATACTTCTATTGGGGCTTCAAATTGCTGGACTGGTGTGGGCCCACACAAACATCAACTGTAAACCTATTCTCTCTCCTGTGATACTGTTTTGTAAGAGATACTGTTTTGTATGTGATACTATTTTGTATGTGATATTGTTTTGTATGAGATACTGTTTTGTATGTGATATTGTTTTGTATGTGATACTGTTTTGTATATGATACTGTTTCGTATGAGATACTGTTTTGTATGTGATACTGTTTTGTATGTGATATTGTTTTGTATGTGATACTGTTTCGTATGAGATACTGTTTTGTATATGATACTGTTTCGTATGAGATACTATTTTGTATGTGATACTGTTTCGTATGAGATACTGTTTTGTATGTGATACTGTTTTGTATGTGATACTGTTTCGATTACAAGACCCATCTCTCTCTTTAGTTTTTTTAAAAGACCCAAACCCATGTATACACACACACACAAAAAATGGACAGGATGAAATTTAAAATTTTTCTTCCATCATTTACTATTTTTTTTAAATATTGTATTTATTTGCTGTAAAATTTTATTAATTAAAATAATTATTTATGGTTAATGTAATTTTATAGAAAATCATTTTGAATAGTATATATATTGTTGTATGTTATTCAAACATTTGTCACCAAAATTAACTAACTAATATCTATTTAACATCATTGTACAATGGCAAGAGACAATACATTTTCATTCCTATCCACATCAGCAAAACACATTTCCCAATACAGTTTACTATCCCCATTACCTACCAACCATTGCATTTGCCCTAATAGTTTAAAATAAAGTAGTTTACATCATTTGATGACATTTGTTAATTAAAAAATAATAATAATAATCTAGTACGATGCAAACACTTCTGCCGCAATCATATCGCGGAGAGCTGCCATCTCTAGATCCTCACCAATGAATGGTTGGTCCTCCGAAGTGCTCGCTCCAACTCCACTGGTACTGGCTTCCATGCCTGATACATGAAGATTGTGGTCATCATCACTATATGCAGTGAAGTCCGGGTCATCCATTGCGTGCAATCGTATGAAATTATGTAAAACTGCGCATGCAACCACAATCTTCACTTGAGTGCGAAATGAGTAAGGGGGCATTGTTGATAAAATGTGCCACTTATTTTTTAGCACCCCAAATGTGCGCTCAATAACCGAACGGAGAGATGAGTGTGCATGATTGAAGGCTTCCCGTGGTGTCGATACATCAAGACCATTTCGGAATACCTCTAAATGGTATCTCTGTCCCCTATACAGTGCTAGATATCCACTTTGATTCGGATATCTTGAATCAACCAAGTAATATTTTCCTGTAACATATTGGACAGTTAATGTTACTTACTAACGAAATTTGAATTAAAATACTAGTTTATAATAAATATGTTCATATGACTTACCAGGGGGAGGGTGGGGAAACTTTGAGTTTCCATTAGAGAGAACCGTACTAAAAATTCGCGAATCATGCGCCGATCCCTCCCAACCCGCACACACATATGTGAAAATCATATCGAAGTCACATGCCGCCATCACATTTTGCGTGGTCACGCCTTTTCGCCCAATGAATCTTGTCCGATCATCATTCGGGACTGACGCATGAATATGTGTACCATCAATTGCCCCGATGCAATCCCTAAAGTATGGAAAATATTTGTCGTCTTCTTCTATGTACTTCGGGACTGTCGAATATGTTGGATCCCTTGGTCTGATAATATCGTCTGACATCCGAATCAAACTACTCAATACATTATGAAACTGGCGATGGATTGTTTCTCCAGAATGCTGGAATCTATCTTGCACAGTACGATTACCGACACCATTTCCTACCGTGTAAACAAACATCCCGACTATCTCCTTTACACTTAGTTCACGAGATGGTGTGAGGCCATACCTCGTGCTCAATTCACTACACAAGTCCCTGAACACCCTTCTATCCATCCTCAACACAGACAAACATTTTTTTCTATTACCACGTAACAAGTCTGTCATGTACATATGGCCTGTGTACCATGAAGTCCAACAAGGTGTACATTGATTATGAAACATAGCCTCACCGGCCGCAACAAGTGCCACCCCCGTAATAGCCGCTAGTTCTTCAATAATAAACTGCTCAGTTACATCGGAATATATATCCATATCCTGTCAAAAGCAAATGGAATTAACTTCTTGTTTAAAACTAGACAAATCGATATTAAGATTATATAACAAGATTGCCAATACCATTATAAGTAAGTCCAAACATTTAACAATTGAAATTCAATCACAATAAACATAACAACTACGATTATTGAAATGGAAAACTATTGTCAACATCTAATGATTTAAAGATGTATGAAATTTAAACATAAACAATTCTCAAGATAGAATAACTGTTTATTCAAAAAAATTTCTTAAATTCTTCAGTCACTGCCTCCTGCCCCACCCGCCTTTGCGTCCGCGTACATCATCTTCAACCATGCAAGCTGCCAGTCCCTGCGTAACATGGCAGTGAAGTACTCACGATGATCTTTGTTCTGAAACAACTTAAGAGCAAACATTAGCAAATCTCCCATCTCGGCAGTCTCTGGAATTTCCTCCAAAATTCTCATACAGTCAGCAATTTCAGCTTTTGCATATGAAATAGGGGTACCGACAATTGCATTTGTCCGGCTGCTCACAGCGGACACAAGATTGCCCAAGGACTTGCTAATGTCTTCTCGATAATCAGACGCGGATGCCCTACGCTTCTTCTTCCCACGGCTCCCTGGTGTTACTGATCTCCTCCTAACTTGGCGAATTGGCGGAGTGGGGGAGCTACTTACTTCATTACTTTGCTCAATGTTTATGTCAAACTCTGGATCACTGGAAGCAGCAGAGCTGAGATGGATATTATCCACATTTTCTCCAGCGCTGGTCCTTTGATTAGTTTGGCCAGCATTTTGGTTAGATGCACCTGCGAACATTGCAAATTCACCAGTGGCCACAAGTCCATCAAATAGTGCCTCCAACTGCTCAAGGTTTTCTGGTCCCTGGCTTCGAAACTTTGCAACCTTTTTGTCTTCCTGAAATGTATTAGAAGAATATTGGATAGAATTCAATGTTTATATTGCATATAAAATAGAGCTTTTGAAGCACGTAAAGCATACATATGCAAATGATATAATTCAGCTTATATACTAAAATAAGGCAAAGCATATTAGTATTCAGTTTAGGAAAAAAAATTGACATAAGGTCCTAAAGTAGACATCAACAACTGACAGTGTCATACAGCAGCAATAATCACATCATCATTCACATAACTTCCTTCATATGTCCTATATGCATAACACATTGCATAAATTTCAATTTCAGGTCCATAAAATTGACATAAAATTCATACAGTGGCATATTAGACACTCACAAAAATCATCATTGATGACGTAAGTACCCAAAAATCAATATCCAACATGGAGACAATCACATTTATGCATAACAAATTGTATAAAGTTCCTTATAGGGACAGTTTATTGAAATAAAAATTCAAACAGCAACCTATATACATTTAAAGTGTCCAAAACATGCATAAAACTTTATCAACATATTTACCTGAATTCTTTCCTCCCACCAGTCATTATCGGCAAGAATAGTGTTACGGACACTATCCCATCCAGTCCCAGTGTCATGAATACGCAGTTTCTTCCACAATTTGTAATCCTTCTTCAGATTGTCCCATTTGTTCTTGAATTGTGGTTGATCATATCGCTTCCCTGTTTTCTCAAAAAAGCCAGTCACTATCTTCTGCCAACCTTCTTTGGTGAAGTGTGAACCAGGCCTACGTCCTTCATTTACTTGTTCGACACAAAGATCAACAAACACTTTGGTTTGGGAAGAGTCCCAATTGGCCTTGTCTGCAGCTTGGGTTGATGGTGCAGGAGGTGTGGTTGTATTACTCATACTACGTTACAAGGGCGATGTTTATAACTTATCAACAAATATATATGCTAAGGCACACAACTATACAATAAATAAAAATATACACCCTAATTCTATTGACACACAAATTACACTAATCACCATACCAACGCAAACTCAGTTTGCTAAACCAAATATTATTATTAAAGATAAACCAAACATCATGCACATGCTGTGAAGACAATGCAAACACGGATGCCCTACATTTGTTTACTTAATCATCAACAATAATCCAATATTCAGAAAATGTGTATAATATTCTCAAGAGAACATGAAAATTAAGGCAATACATACTAACTGTAGATGAATAAGATTAATTAAGTTGATGAAAAGTACTGAATATACATGTTAAAGGAATAAATCTTATAGCACATATGACAGATTTTTTAATCCAACTTACATATAGACAGTAGAACATTTGGAATAAATGTTATAGAACATGTTAAAGTAATAAATCTTATACCCTACAACCTACCTATAATCCTTTGCTGTGTAAAATGCATTAGAGAATTCTAACACTAATAGCATGGTGCAGTCCCTCATGCATGCATTCCTTCTCCTCACAAGATAAATTCTTTCTCTAATTATCTTTCGGTGCATGCATTCCTCCTCCTCACAAGATAAATTCTTTTTCTAATTATCTTTCGATGACTACCGCTTAAGGCAAGCAAAAAGGACTCGTCGATTCGACGAAATCATGTTCTTAACAAAATTATTGAGTGCAATCCCGAGACCAGCGTATGAGCAAGAGCTATGTGTTTGAGCCACCTCTATCAAACCCTAAAGGCAGACATGATTTGGCCGAAATCCCTAACCCTCACATCGCAAACAACAACAACGGTAAAGAAATTGAATGGCCAAATCGAGCACATACCTGATTTGAGTTGAGCTCGTCGCGAATCCCGTCGTCGTAGCTGAGTGTATATGCAGCAGAGTCACCGTGGTTCACGTGAGGTGTCCGAGCTCAGTTGTGGATGGATTCAGTAAGATCGCGATAACGGAGATGAAGAAACGCGTACTTGTGTGTGTATTGTGGGCTGGAACGAGAAATTCACGTGGGCTAAAACGTCATCCAACGAACGTGGGCTGGCCGAAACGCCTGATGGGCTGCAACAAACAGATTTGGCCCGTTACGTCCAACCGTAACACAAACGTGGCCCTATAACCGTGCTGCCAAACCTAGCCAATATATACAACTAACAATGACACCTCAACTAACTATTTGTCATGTCATTTTTTTTGACAGGAACCGTTTTGTCAACTTGACACGTCAATAGTTTGACTAACTGATTTCACAAAAATTCTGCCCGTTGAACACTAGCGTAACATGAGTGGCCAAAATGAAACAAATGGAACTTGAGGATTGAGTTGTAATATGAGTCATCTGTGAGTGGTAAAAAAATGTATTTTACTCAAATTATTTGGATAAAAAGAGGCAGAGAAACGATTATTGAGCCTTTTTGAGTTATCTATCTAATACCGTGTAGAATAATTCAATACAATAATAATGTAAATTGGATCATATTGTCATAAACGATGTCGCATGAACTTGGATTACTATATTTAGAGCTTAGTTCAATTAAAACTCCTGCGGTTAGGTTGTATCACAAATTCTCAATAGTTTAGAACAAAAATTTCTCATATATGTGTGTGTATTAGGGGTGTAAACGGTCTGTTTTTGACATGAAAACAACTAACCAATCAATTGGTTATTGATATTTATTTCGGTCGTTTTTTAAAAAATAACTAACCAATCTATCACAAACATATATATATATATATATATATATTGACAACAAAGAATCACGAGCTTCTTGCCCTATATAAATTCCGATATACTTTTCCTTAACTATTTGATAAGTCATAGGATGTCAATATCTAAAGTTGAATTTGAGTCTCCCGACTTGAAGGATTCATCCCTAGCCAACTCTGGCCACCCGTATTCGTTCACTTTTTAGATAATTTGAATGATAGAAGGTGGAAATTCAACTTTTTCATGACCCATTATCGAGTTCCTGTACGTTTACTAGATTAGTTGGTAATATGTATCCTATTTTGTTAACAAAGTTAATATAATCGGATTTCATCAAATGATCAAATCCTTTCTTCTTATCTGTCTTGTTCAGTTTTGTTTGGGTTCAAAATAATGGAGTTCCCTATTCAACGCAGATAATGATATATATGAGCAGTATAATGGACATTTGCTATACATACGGTCTTCAAAGTCGTGACAAATGGCTGTTAAGGAGAGACCCCGCAACCATCCCTTCATAATCATGGATTCATATGCTAATAATTAATATTTCTCACTTCACTCTCTCTGCCTCCCTCTCGCAGTCTCGCCCGCCCAAAAAGTAGAATCCCTAGCTCGGATAAGATCTGAACCATCGTCGACTCTCAACCTCTCTCTTCGCTTACCTTTCTCGTTCTACTTGTCTCTGTCTCTCTATCCCTCTCTCGTACTGCAACAAGCTATGCTGTTCTGATGGACAGTCTCGTGCTCGGTTTCGCCTTTCGCTGTAGGGTTTTGATGTGAAAATGGGTTGCATGGATTGATTTCTGGGAATTAGGGTTTATGACGCCTAAGGTTTGTGTTATTGCTCTGCTACTCTTTATAGGTTGTGTTTGTTTTGTTTTCGATTACTCACATTGCTTGCATTCAGTTTTGTTTTCTGTGGAAATGGAGGAGAATTTTGGGGGCTTTGTTAAAAATGAAATAATTGAAGTTGTCAAAGCTGAAGATACTCTCTTCCAGCTCGGTTTTTCTATTTGTTTCATTTTTTGAAAATTAACTCGAGACGTTTACTTTTGGGGCTTTTCCTTCGTTTTCTTAGCTGCCAAACAGGCCTAAATTATGATGTTAAATTTACCACATTTTTCTTTATTGCTTGTTCATTGCTCGATATTTAAGTCCAAAGTGTGGAGAAATTCTTATTCTTTTTGAATATATAAGTAATAGAATCTTATCAAATCATTCTGCATTCGACTGTTTTGGATTTTTGCTTTGAAGAGTTATTACTGGCGTTTTTGTTGCTTTGAAAGCAGCTATATATAAGTAAATCCTTGTTGGATAATATAAAAACGTAATATTACCCAATCCTTAATTACTCTGTATTCTCGGTCTCTTACCTATTAAAACGACAGTCCTTAAATTCTTTGACGTTTTATTCTGCCACAATTGTTTATTTCTTAACGTTGCTTTGTTTCTCATACGGTTTCGCTCCAAAGGATTCAGAGACTATGAATGGTTCTTGGTTCTTTAACGAAAATTTCAATGGTGTTCCGGATGAGTTCTTCGATGACCTTATTATACAAGCTGATTTCCCTTTGGAAGACCTGGAACCAAACAATGAAGGAGAAGACTGGGAAATCGAATTCCAAAGTCTTGAGCCCCCACCTGCGAATATTTTGGTAAGTTTGTGCAATAGTTTTTGTGATGATGTTTGCAAGGATGCTTTTCCAGTTTCCGAAAGATTGGTGAGTTTAGACCTGAAAAGACACTGTTCTTGATTCTGTGCATGTAGGTTTAGAGGTGATATGTTGTCCAACATGGTTTGCCTTTCATTAGTTATCCACACTAGACCCACAATTATATCATTTGAATATGTTCTGTTGAGGGTCAATTGCACTATAGTCTTATTATTTGGTCAATGTGGAATAAACCTTAGAAGCATTCTTAAGTATATGTGCCACCGGTATATTAATGTTAGACTGTTATTATTGACCAATGCACAAACGAAAAACTATCTTTGGGTGTAAATATTGCTTTATGAGAGAATTGTTGCGTCGAAGGAAATATCCAAGTATTAGTAATGGCCTTCATTGAAGTGTATTTTGTGTAGCTTGAAACTACATGGAAATAGCATAGGTGCTAATGGTGATTGGTTGACCATCCTAAAATGAAACGAAGTAGCATTGAGGTGCATATTTGGTGGCTTCCAGAATGGCACTTGTGCTCGATGGGTCAAATGAAACGTATCGGCATTGCTTGTATTGCTTGTCTACATAACACTTACACCTCTACAAGATACTCAATGACTCTTTTTCTTGCCCTCAAACTGAACACGCTATTCAGCTATTGGTTGAAGTCAAGTCACCTTTGCTGTAAGAGTGGTTAAGCATCATCCCCTAACCCATTGTGGTTTCTGGTGTAAATTCAAGGGTTTGAAATTGAATGACTGGGAAGAAGATATGCAATAACAATAAACGTATTGCAGTAGTTTACTTTTGACTTTAGCATGTTTGCATGCATGCTATTTTAATGAAGACTAGTGCAGTGTACATATTTCCCCCTTTAGCTAGGTCTTAACTTGCAATAATTTATTAGGGAGTATTCTGATGGATCATACATTAGATGAAGTACATTTCCCTTTGTACTGTTTATCTCGTCTATTATTTTTTCAGTGTTTACAATCATTATAATTGCTTAGCTTTTTTTATCTTGCCTAGTTGTTGGGTTTTTGTCTATTGATGTCATCTTTTCAGTTTTATAACCTCTTGCAACTGTCGAATGAAATTTATTACCTTGTGTTTCTAACGATAAAACATGAAAATACAAGTTGATTCATACATTCATTTGACTTCAAGGGCTTGAAGCCCTTTGCGCCTATTTTTGGTATGTAACTTATGAGGTAAATTATTTTCTGTATTTCGTAAATAATGTTTTCCAGAGCAGCAAACTTCTTTCAAGTCTCCTTATTAAATTGGTTTTACGTGTACTTTGTAACGAGAAACTATAACTTTTTTGTTTCAAGGTTTTTCTGTTAAGCAGAGGAAGTTATTATTCTGGTGACAAGTG
This sequence comes from Tripterygium wilfordii, assembly GCF_013401445.1. Lineage (NCBI taxonomy): Eukaryota > Viridiplantae > Streptophyta > Magnoliopsida > Celastrales > Celastraceae > Tripterygium > Tripterygium wilfordii. Next base: position 11,213,727 of record NC_052253.1, on the reverse strand, counting down.
TAGGATATTTGCATCCCATATCATATTGTTTTTCAAATTTTCACTTTTCTTTTTCCTCTTGAGCCTGTTTCATCTTGCTCATTAATCTAATTTCCTTTACGTGACTGGTCAGGGAAATGAACCTAAGGCTAAACCATGGTCGGGGACTACTGAATCCTCCTCCCGCAAAAGCATTCACCCCCAAAGTGATGCTTCTGATGAAAAAAATTCACGCGTGTTTCAGACCTCAAGTCCAGTGTCTGTCCTTGAAAACAGCAGCTCTTCCTTGGTTGAAAATCCCATATCCTATCGCCCAAAATTTATCCCAATGAAGCGACCGCGAAACAAGCGTCCACGGCCTTCAACCTTCAATCCGTGTCGTATGCTCCCTTTTATCACCTCCACTTTCTCAGCTTCCAGATCTCATACTTTGGCTGCTTCTGAGTCAGTATCCAAAACCTACTATGTGCAGACAGCGGAGAAAACATTGGATGTTGCCAAGAAGAAACAGAAGAAGAAGAACCTGACTCTGCTTTCATGTGAGATGGAGCTTGAGAAATCCTCTTCACGGCGGCCATCCTCTCAGCCACCAGGTCTAACCAGAAAATGCACTCATTGTGAGGTGACAAAGACCCCACAATGGAGGGAGGGCCCACTTGGGCCAAAAACTCTTTGCAATGCTTGTGGGGTTCGTTACAGGTCTGGTCGCCTCCTCCCTGAATATCGTCCTGCTGCAAGTCCAACTTTTGTCCCATCATTGCACTCCAACTCCCATAAAAAGGTTGTTGAGATGAGAACTAATGCTTGTCAGCCGCCCACTACAGTTGTAAGGGAGAATACAATGGCTTCCTCTGGTTAGAACTTTGTTTAATTTTTTTCTTAGGATGGTAAGCTTTGTAGTCGGGAGTTTTCTTGTTTCTCCTGTTTTAGTCTCTATTCAATTTTAGGTTGATTTGTTTCTTGTACATTAGTCGAATAAGTGCGATGAAACTTAGATGAGCCCATATTTGGCAGCAGGGAGAAGTCCAGAAATTACTTGAAGAAGTAGCTAGAGAATTCAAGATAGATGTTCGAATTAGGGTAATTGTTTCTTATGCCCTATTTGTGATGTTTAACGTGTTTTGAACCCTTTTAGGAAAAGAGCAAGTTGGAGAAGTCGTAGAAGTGAGGGAGTGGAGCTTAGAGGAGCTATTAGGTCTTAAAATAAATATATACTATTTGTTTATTCTTGAATGAGGATGGTAGAAGATATCTGAACTACTGGTGGGAGCCTCCATGGTTTTCAGGTCCTGTTTGGTTCGCAGAGATGTAATTCTGTTGCCCAATGCATCGCTAGATTTGCTTTAAAGTGTTCAATTTCATTCCATGTATTTGGAATACATCACATGAGCCTTATTGGCGGATTTGGTGCCGCATATTTCTTAATGATATACAGATTTCCTTTCGGAAAAAATCACTTTGTGGTTAATTTATGTTTTACATGTTTTGTTTGCTCCACAATTCTTTGGTAACTTCATCCTGCAATGTCAGTTTTAAAATTGATTGGCCTGCTCCTGAAGTAAAGTTATTATTTTTTATGAAAAAGGATTTGCTGGAATCATTTCAACAATTTCATCAAATCTACACCATTGAATGTATTGGGTGTGGTGTTGTCAAATCAATGCATTGTTACATTGAATGGTGTAGATCTGGTGAAATTACTGCCCCCTATCCCATTTTTTATGGATCCAGTCCAGACTGATCTACGTTATCTGAGGACAGGGACGACAGAGATTCCTGCGTTCGTTCACTCAGTTGGGCCTATCATTCATCGTCCCGTCCCGTCCATAATTATCAACGAGACCCACTTCACCCATTCTGTCATCAATTCATTATCCACAAAGGATCAGCCCATTCTTGAACCAGCCACATGTCACGGGGACTAAGGCCTGCCGACAGCAGCATACCGTTTTGTCTCTACCTGTTAAAAACAAAGGTCGTGCAGCAAAGCTTGGCCAAGGAGCAAAGTGGGGTTTTTCTTTTCTGACAGAAGGACAGTGTCTCATTAGGGAGGGGCATGGTTCCGAAAATAATTGTTAGGTAAGATTAAATCCAAGTCCTTTATTATATTGGTAAGAAAGCAAAAGTTTGAAGGAAAAAAGGCGCTCAACTTAACTGCCTCCCCTCCCTTGAGGATGAGGTTTTGACTCGTGGTAGGTGATGGACTGATGGGTACCCTAACTTGTCAACCACTCAATCCTATACCTCTCTCCCCTGCCTAATATTAATAGAGTTTACCCAATCAAATTCGTTTACCAAATAAAAAGTACAGGTTAATCTTGTTGGATAATGAACGCAGATGACATTTGATAAACTGAGAACTACAGTAGCTTAACATCATAGTAGATACAGTACCATAGCACTATAGCAGCAGATACAATAACATAACAGATTGCATGCTTAACAATTACGGTAACATGTATGAACACAGTAACAAATGCTTAAATTAAAAATACCAAAATCGTCTTAGTAGCTGGACAGGAGATGAGGGAGCGAGGCACGTGGTAACGAATCTCCTTAAAGAGAATTTGTCCCAGCCAATTGGTGCTTCTGTTTTCCGGACAATCTCTTCCCAAGATACAACGCTCCACACCACGAGTAAGCAGCACAGCAATACTAGTGAACTCAATCGAACCACTTATGAACAACACTTTCAGAGAGTAGAACACTGACAGGTAGAGAGAAAGAAGAAGAATGAATGTTATGGTATTTTCGACCTGGTGCCATGCACTCCTTATACAGGAGTATGAGCAACCACCAACCCAGAAAAATCAGTGATCAACCATTGATTTTCGGGCCTGACTCTACCACTCCAATATACTTGGTCTGACTCAATTGCATAGATCAGGTTAGTGGGTAGTGGGCCACACAGATATTACGGGTCTGACCAAGTCATCTGTCCACATTCAATGAATCTGGATTTCTAATGAGCCAAAAAATAAAATAAAAAATCCATTGATTTTCGAGCCTGACTCAACTGCCTTGAAGCCAATATACTTGGCCTGACTCAACTGCATTGACCAGGTTAGTGGGTATGTACAACACCAAGCCCGACCGACCGACCGGACCGGCTACTGTGTGTTTTCAATCCAAGCCCATAGTGGAGAGTCTCTCCCTCCTACAAAAGCTTGGGTGCCCTTGGGCCCAATGCCTTCATACAAGCATTAGGCTTATAAATACAACATTCACATTGTATTTTTCAATGTGGGATTCTTATACACACGCTCATTGCACTTTGTTCTTCATGATTAACATGATTATTTTGGAGTCAATTTCCATTCAACCGAAAAATGTTCAAATATCGAATACTTAAAATGTTCAAATATCGAATACTTAGGCAATATCAATCCTAAATTCACTCAAAAAAGCAAGAAAACATAAGTAAAAGAGTGTTCAATTGTATGTGTATAATGATTACAACATAAGTCCACACCAAACTCAAAGCCAAACCCAAATTGGTGCAAATGGAGGCTCCTTCCATCCAAAAAGGGCCATTTGCTTTCCATAATAAAACAAGCCAACATATTAATTAATGCTGATGCTATTTATTATTCATGGTGTATTGGGCGGCTTGTCCAGAGACAGCACATCGGGACAACACACACTTTCATGCATATGTATGTATGCATGATCCCAAAAAGTATAAGGAAGAAGGGGATTGCTATTTGTGGGTTAAGCTTGTATGGTAGAAGTCACTGCATTCTGCATATCACATATGCCTAGTTTGTTTATTAGTATGAAATCTACACAAGTTTTTTGAATTTAATAAAAGATTGAACATTATAAATGATCACTAAAGTGATTCCTAATGCAGAGGGGTCCTCTTTTTTTTTCCAATGACAACCTATCCCAATCCAATCTTGGGTTCAAGTCCCACTCCCCCTCCTCTTTGCCTACTATGAAGATCTATACAAAAAAAGATGAATATTATTTGTACCTCATTTTTTATTAAATACATCCCATTTTAATATTTTTAAAGGATTAATGGGATATACTTAATAAAAAACGGGATGTAAATAATGTTCATCATAAAAAAGTTGAAAATGAGAAAGGTCTAATTGACCTTGAATGCCACATTAATTTTGTGAAGAAGGACCATAGCCACATGTCTTTATTAATGGCTTTGATGTACTGTGTCGGTATTCCCTGTCGTTTCTTCAACAACCACTTTCGGTTTCTACATATATATACATTTCTTCTTCCTGTTTATAGCCATATATTAATTCGAGACTTCACTTCATTACCTATCTAACCTAATGTACATGTGTATGTGGGTGGGCAGTGATGTAGTTACTTTACTAACTCTCAACTTCAATTTGTGTTCCTGGGTTTTTAATGATCAAGTTTAAATTTCATAACTTACGCTTTGCTTGGATTGAAAATTAAGGCGTCGAGTAGAGTTAATGGAATGGGAGTTATGGAAGAGGACCACATTGACTCACCATCGCTTGGATTGAAATGTAGAGTTAAGATATGTGAGTTACACAAAATACCCTTATTAAAATTAAAAATAGTGAAAGAATTTTATGGATGATTCGGAAAATAATAAACAAATTTTGAGAGTTAAGTGAGGGGGAATTTGTCCCCTCCTTAACCCTATTTAACTCTCTCTCCTGCAATCTACTTAAGGTAGAGTTACTTCTCTCTCTTTAACCCTCCTCGTTTAATTCTCTAAAACATTCATCCAAGTAAGTCCTTAATGATTAAACAACCAATTGTGTTGAGTTACTTAAAATAAGGATCTAAAATATCATACTTATGATTTTGGAATATGAAGGACCCAAAACATTAAACTTTACTTACCATTTTATTTATTCCTACGCTCAAAAAAAAAATAGTGATCCACATAGAAGAATTTATGCTTATATTAATAGTGTGTTTGGATTAAGGGATTCGGGAGGAAGGGAAGAGAATCTTCCCCCTAATTCTCTCTAAAACCCTCCCTTTAATGAAATTTTTATCTCAATCCCCTTCAAAATCCTTTCCTTAATTTTTTATAAACCATCTAAACAAGGAAATTAGAAGGAATCTCACTTTCTCTTCCCTTCCCTCCCTTTCCCCTCCCCTCCTCTCAAATCCCTCCATCCAAACACATTATAAAAGAAAAAAAAATTCCAAAAGAATCATACGAGAGTTAACTTGGTTGGCCTTTGGGAGGACCTAAATTGGACTACACGTCGGGGAGAACAAAACGTCACCGTAGCGTCCACGCGCGTGCACACCATTCGCGAATACTCCAAATCGATCCGGCTGGATCTGACAGAATCGGAGATCTTCTTTTTAAGTGGGGGAAGTTAAAAAAGTTTGTCCACGTATGAATGACTGGATGCTCTGAAATGAGAGTAGCATTTATAAAAACTCACGATATTTTTAATAATTCCACGAAACGATATTTAAAATCAGGACCAGAAACTTAATTAGTACTAATAAATTCTCTTTTTTTAGGAAGTTGAGATTGAGAGAGATTGCCTTGTTTGTTTTGTTTCGGTTCGGTGCTAGAGAGAGAAGCAGGGAGAGTGTGCTTGATTTGGGATCCGATAAGCGCAAAAGATCATGTTGGTCTGTGTTTTTGTGTGACAGAAGAACGAGAGAGCCGGATTGTGAAGCTGTTTTGAGCTGATTTCGCTTCGTTTTTTGATTTGATGGTAGCTAGCTGTTCCATGTACGGCTCTGTATTAGCTGCTATCATCTGATCGGCGATTAATGTCTCTGTGTCGATGCATGAAATATCAATGTTAATATGCCCTCTTTTTGAGTCTGACAGAGAAAAACCAGGACCAGTGTAATGAAGAGTCAGAGTGTTGGTTAGTAGGGGGCATTTGGGTTGGATGGCTATTCGACGCAAGCTAGGTGTTTTATATTAGGTCTCTGTGGATCGAGGTTTTGTCTTATAGGTCTCCACAGTGAAATAACTGCGCAAATCCTAAACCGGACGACTCAGAATTGGGAACAAAGTTTGAGGTTTTTATTGTACTAAATACTGAGACAGAGTGAGCTTCTGCTTCTGGATGCTTTTGCGTTGCTAAAGAAAGGTAGCGAGAGTTTCTAGTCAACAACCCTTTTTGAGTTTTTATGGAACTAAATGAATTTGTTCACTTGCTTCAATAATTTCGTTTTCTTTTGTTCTTCACAGCATTTACTCCTGCAACAGTGGTTTTTTTCACCGTTTCGCTCACCAATACACTTGGCCATCAAATGAAGGAAGCAGCAGATAAGAGCTTGGATCCTCAGCTATGGCATGCCTGCGCAGGTAGCATGGTCCAGATCCCTTCAGTGAACTCCAAAGTATTCTACTTTCCTCAAGGCCACGCAGAACATACCCAAACCACCGTTGATTTTCCCTCCTCCCGGAGAATCCCGGCCCTTGTTCTCTGCCGCGTCACCGCCGTTAAGTTCCTGGCCGATCCCGAAACGGATGAAGTTCATGCCAAGATCACGCTAATACCATTGCCAGACAACAGCATCGACCTTGATCTTGAAGACAATAACGTAGTCTGTCCAAATGGAACTGAAAACCCCGAAAAGCCTGCTTCTTTTGCCAAAACACTCACTCAGTCAGACGCCAACAATGGTGGGGGCTTCTCTGTCCCGCGGTACTGTGCGGAGACTATATTTCCGCGACTGGACTACTCAGCGGATCCTCCAGTGCAGACCGTGATTGCCAAGGACGTGCACGGGGAGATTTGGAAGTTCAGACACATATATAGAGGGACCCCAAGGAGGCATTTGCTGACTACTGGTTGGAGCGCTTTTGTAAACCAGAAGAAATTGGTTGCGGGTGATTCCATTGTGTTCTTGAGAGCCGAGAATGGTGATCTCTGTATTGGGATTCGCCGTGTTAATCGCGGGATGGGTAATGGAAATGATTCCGTGACAGGGTGGAACTCGGGTCCTGGAAATTGTGTCAACCCTTATGCAGGAATCTCTGTTTTCTTGAGGGAAGATGAGGGAAAGATCACGAGGAATGGTTGTAATAGGAATTTGAGTTCTGGACCTTCAGGTTTAGGTGGTTTGAAAGTGAAAGGGAAAGTTAGACCAGATACAGTTGTGGAGGCGGCAATGCTTGCTGTCACTGGGCAGCCCTTTGAGGTTGTTTACTATCCACGTGCAAGCACGCCAGAGTTCTGTGTCAAGGCAGCGACAGTGAGGACTGTGATGAGGATCCATTGGTGCTCTGGGATGAGGTTCAAGATGGCATTTGAGACGGAGGATTCTTCACGAATAAGTTGGTTCTCAGGAACTGTTTCTTCTGTACAGGTTGCTGATCCCATCCGCTGGCCTAATTCACCTTGGCGGCTTCTTCAGGTTTCTTCTTGTCCCTTTGATTGGTATTTTGTAGATTCTCTAAGTTTCAGCTTGTCTGTTATTAGCATATTTTAAATTTCTACTTTCTTGATTATTTGTTTAGATACTATATTTTGGTCATTCTAAGAATCACTTCATTTCTGTACACAAGTGATGTGTCCTCTGAGATGATAAATCGTTTGATTGGTACACTTTATTTCGGCTCGTAAACTTGTCTAGGGGAAGGTAATGAAAACAGATACATAATTTGCTTTGGATGCAACTAGGCTTTTCCAGTCCATTCATTTGCAACACCTTGTTTCTCATTGAAAAAATATTTCTAGCATCAACACCTCATCCATTCTTCCAAAATGACTTTGCTTGGCCCCAAGGTTTTTGTTATGTTTTTTTGTAGGTATTCTTAACGCATTTCATTTGGTTCATGCAATATTAAATAAGAGTGTCAGAGCTTTTTATTATTGGCAGAACATTTGTTATTTGGATTTTTGTTTCTGATGAGTTTATTACAACGTTGTGTTTTATGCGCTTCTCATTTATTCCGAAGGTCAGTGCTTTAATCATTTTGATAAGGACTCCTGCTGTTTTTTTGTCTATTGAATGTTTAGGAGTTTTCTACAGCTATAATCTGGACGTGTAATTACTATATAGGCTCTGACAAGCTATTTAAATTTGTTCATTGGCGTAAATTACTGCTTTTCCAATACAGAAGTTATCTTGTGAAGTCTATTTTATAAAATATTATTCAAAGTGTGATATCTGTCTTCAGACTAATTATATTACAACAATATCCTTACTGTACAATCTTTGCTTACTGAAAGAAAATGAGTTTAGAGGATTAATCTTAATTCTCATAGAACATTTTACCAATTATATTTTATTCATATGATCATTCTCTACTGGTTTTTTTGTTCACCGTATTCAGACTTCGATGATAGTGAAACTCTCTCTGGTGCTTTTGGGGGTGCTATTTTGATTTTATGAGCCTACCTTGTTGATTCTTATACTAATTCCAAACTCAAATCAATTTGCTGATTGTGCTTTGGTGGTATGACAATGATTTATGTGTTTGAAATTGTTTCAATCATACCGAACTTATTTGGTGCAAGAGCCTCTTTCAGTTGTGCTTTTTCCCTCATCTCTTCTTCTTGCATCACTTCGGAAACCTCATCACAGGTGACATGGGATGAACCAGATTTGCTGCCAAATGTAAAGCGTATCAGCCCTTGGTTGGTTGAACTGGTATCAAACATGCCTGTCATCAACCTGTCACCGTTCGCACCTCCAAGAAAGAAGTTGCGGTTCCAGCCACACTTGGACTTTCCCCTTGGTGGCCAATTTCCTATGTCATCATTCACGAGCAATCCCCTTGGGTCAAGCAGCCCCTTGTGTTATCTATCTGATAACACTCCTGCAGGCATACAGGGAGCCAGGCATGCTCAATATGGATTTTCTTTATCTGATCTTCAGCTTAACAGCAAACTGCAGTCAGGGCTGTTTTCGTCCAGTTTCCAGCAGTTTGATTCACATTCTAGAGTTTCTGATGGCATCATGACAGGTGTCAAACATAGCAATGACAAGTTATCTTGCCTGCTATCAATGGGGAGTTCTAATCAGAATTTGGAGAAATCTGATAATGTGAAGAAACACCAGTTTTTACTCTTTGGACAACCAATACTAACTGAGCAGCAGATGTCTCGTAGCTGTTCCAGTGTTGCAGTCTCGCAACTTCTTACAGAGAGTTCATCCGAACGGAATCGAGAAATAAAGAAAAAAGGTTCTGATGGTTCAGGAGCAGCACTTGAGCTGCATGTTTCACCAGACAAGTTGTCCAGTGCTGGGTACCCATGGCACCAGAGTTTTCATGCCACTGATTCTGCCCTTGACATTGGTTGCAAGGTATTCTTGGAGTCACAGGATTTGGGAAGGACGCTTGACCTCTCGCTCATTGGTTCGTATGAAGAGCTGTATTGCAAGCTGGCCAACATGTTTGGAATTGAAAGGTCAGAGATGATGAGCCATATACTCTACCGTGATTCAACTGGTGCTGTGAAACAAGCTGGAGATGATCCATTCAGGTACACTGAAACTTCCTTCTTTTACTTCATGCATAACGTTTTTGTCGTGCAGAGTACCATGTAATTTGGCTTTATGAATTTCAAATGAGAATTGACATTTAGAATTTTCGATTCTGGATTTACTTCATTTTCCTCTTCTTGCAATGCAGTGATTTTGTGAAAACAGCAAAAAGACTCACAATTCTCCTGAAATCAGGCAATGATATTGTTGAAAGGTAAGAGCAAAAGTAATCTTGCCTGATATTACATGATTGCTGCCGTGATCTCACAGTAAAGACAAACGAGTAGTCTTTCCGAGACATTCGATCTCATTAGTAATTCATTGTAAACCTTTCAATCTGTATGAGTCCAAAATATGAGTCTCATGCAATTTCATGCTGCAAAATAAAACTGACCTCTGTGTTAGGGGTAAAAAAAAAGGTATTGAGACTCTTTGAAATGCAATGCTTCCATGATAAAAAAAAAATGTCTTTGCAATTTATTTCTGGATGATTATTAGCTATTAATGTTTATGGAATGTCTTGCAGGACATGGGTTATGCGAATGCGGAGTGCCGAAAATGGACTAGAAGCATCAAATAAGACAGGTCCCTTGACCATATTTGCTTAGTTTGGGGTGTAGTGTGGCATCAAACTTTACCTTGAGCATATATGTCTCGAGATGTTTATGGGAGTTGCAGAGTTTGTGGCTATTCACTCACCATGTATGATAAGGGGATTAAGGACACACAGAACTCCCATGTTTAATAAATATGGTGAGATGGAATTGACCAGCTTATTCTACTGGATACTGATGTCTATTGTTGTAAATGGATTATGAATTATATGTTCTCAATTATTCTTGTGTTCACTCCATTATTTCTTCTCATTTACGTTCTGATTTATGTGCAAAATATACCTCTCCTCAAAGTCATCGAAGGCTGAAGTCAAAGAGTCAATTGTGGTATGGAAGTTAGTGCAAAAACATATTTCAAAGTGTTGATGCATTTTTTTTCAAGTCCAGATGTTGATGATTTCAGTTCCCAGCCAATAGATTATTGAACCTGGTCTACTACTGGTCTGTCTTCATTGGGATATACATACATAGATGCATTTACACCACCTCCATGTCCAAATTGAAATTGTGGACAAATGACCCAGATTTGATGATGTAGGCCTAAGGCGGCCTGCTAGTGCGTTGGGCCCCATGTGCTCCACTCGTGTCTTGACTCTTGATCAACATCTTCTTGGGTTATTACTTTGTCCAATGGAGATTAATCTCGTCCGAGTCAAACAAAGCGCGCTAAGTAGAGCACGAGTATTTGATTCCTAATTGGTAACCAACCTGTGAAAAGAGGAGAGACAAGTCAGAATTTTGACAGCTTTTTTTGTTTTTTTGGTGACCTCCAGTATATTTACCAAATTCAAAACTGGTATTTACCTCGCACTAATACACAGACTGAAGGTATATAATTAAAACTAGAGGAAAACAACAATGACTTCTACTATTGCAAGGGCATTAACACATGTCAAGACAGCTATGGAAAACATTTCAAAGCCTTTCATAATTTATCCTCCAACCCACCACTATCCTCTCATAAACAGAATGTTGGATGGCCAAGTAAAGTCAGTCCTCAAGTGGCATTTGAAAGGAAAAAAAAATCTGATTGGACTAGTGGCATCTCTACAAGCATGATGTGATAAGAATCTCTGATGATACTGTCAGTCATAGCAATCATGAGTATTGTGGCCAAACCATGAAGGCTTTATATGTTGTCTATTAGAAAGGTTGAAAGGCAAGTTTGAACAATCATGTTCATCTGATATCTATGTGCTCTTGCTCCTCTCCTGTTGATGTTCCTCCACTACTACCCAAATAGAGGCCAATTTTGAATTCTACAAAAACTGCAGGCAAGACAAATCACCTCCACGACCAATACGTCTTGAATTGTAAACTATGTGCTTCAAATACGATGAACTATAAAAGGCTGATTTGGTCCAATTCTGTCACGTGTATAATTAATAATAAACTCCAACTTTTTTGAACAAAGTACAGGGACGACTTCCATTGATTTCCCAACCCTGAATAAACAAATCAGAGTAATGATAACTAATAAACAATAAGAGTAATAATGATAACTAGTAAAACATAAAACCTTAATCACAACCTACCTTCCAGTTCCATTTGGAAACAAAAATATACTGTACACAAGTCTGCGTCATAAGCCATCCCCAACCAAAACTGGGCATCTGGTTGTGGTATTCAAGTGTAATGGGTTCAGTCAACCCAAAAATGATCGACAATCACTCCAGAACTGCTACCTCTTGATCAACTCTCCAGTAGTTTGCATCATTGAATTCCTTAATTCCAGCCCCACCATCATCAGGATTATCTTTTCCCACCTTCCGAATCATGTTTCTCTTTAGGGGTCCTGCTTCACCAACTATCCCCTCCTTGAGAGCCTGTTCCATAGCCTTCTCAGTCCCTTCCAATTCCACACCTACAAATTCAACATCCTCTTCAAAAAGCGAGGGCACAGCTACAGATTTCTGACAAGAATCATTGCTCCCTGATCTATCACTAGACCCCATGCTAGTTGGAGACCCATTGGGAAGCGAGGATTCCCCAATTGAGGGGGAAACAACATCAGGTGCCACCGACTCCACTTCATGGGAATGATCAGGATTTCCATGATCTTCAAAAGGATTGACACTCAATCCACCTACTTGCAAATCTGATGATTCGCCCCATCCAACCCATTCAGGTAAAGGCTCCTCTCCAAACAAGTCCTCATTTTGTGGTGTCTCGAACCTGAAGAATCCCCCCATCTCTTGGGAAGCATTTACCTTTTCAATCTGTGGATCTAAGTCACCAATGTTAGCTAAACCAATTCCTGGGAACCCATTGAGGAAGTTTGCAGTGGAAGTAGATGTGCTATTCGAGGAATCTTTGTTTTCGGTCAGCTCATCATCCTCTCCAACCACTACTTCATCATCACTACTGCTATTACCACCATTTGCATTTCCATTCAAATTTATCTCATCCATCATTTCTGAGGGTGATGTGCTCACCGGTGCATCATCCATTCTGTCATCTTGGAATGCAAACCAGTCGGAATTAGTGAAGAGGCTGCTGCATTAAGCAAAGATCGAATATTTTCTTTCATAAATATTACCCAAAAAAATTTAACAAATTTGATAAAGAAAAAAAATGAAAAGTAAAGTTCAAGAAATTTGACAAGTCTTGTAGAATTTTGCAGTACACCAGCCAATCTGACATGCAACTTTTTAAAGTGACCCAGTCTAACAACTAGTTAAGAAGCAACTTAGACCCCAAATTCAACACAAAAATCATGTAGGCCAAACACTAACTAAGCCATGTAGTCACACTCAATCACAAACTTTCTTTTTTATATTGATAAATGGGGGTGGTTATTCAAACCTCTGAACAGTCAACCACAAACTTGAGTCCTAAAATACTTTCTCACCTTCTACGGATGAAAAGATGTAAGGCAGCCCTGGTCGTCCTAGAACTCAAAAATTCTCTCCAAACTACAATACTAAGCACGTCTAACCACATCAGCAACCTATCCTACCAGGCTAATAGAAAAACATTAAATTCTTAAGAGTTTTTGAGAGCAATGTGGCATATTGCAGGCTCACATGGCCAATCCCTCTAAATGCATCCCTTCTAGTCCTGGCTAAATAATGAACATATAAAATCTAAGTCCAAGTTTAAACAAAATAATATGTTCACCAATGGAAATTAGAGGTGAGTATCACATGTATAATATTCACAATTCAACTAGGACAATGAAATTCTTCCAACAGACTTCATATTAATAATCAATACTAACTAGATAATGGATAAAAGAAGCTCACCTCCCTTTATCATCACCAAGCCTCAGGGAAGATATAACAACTTCAGCAGACTCATCATCAAAATAAACATCCTGTATAATAAAAACAATACATCCTATGTAAATGTATCAAACAAAACATTTGAGTTAAAAATTTCCATTTAAGTTATATTTTGAATGATAAATTCTGGGACTATGGTTACTCTGCCCATTAAACATTTTAACAAAGGAAATTACCATCATTACCCATTAAGAGTTCTATGAATATAGGATGAATATAGTAAGAATTACTCATCAACTAAATTCTATGCGAGGATGAACATCAAAAACTATTAATAAAAGAGACCGAATAAATACCTCTTCAGCATCCTCGTTTCCATATATTTTGTATCTAAAAGCCTGGCTCAAGTTATTAGCCAGAGCTGCTACATCGTAATCTCTGTCATGAAGGTCATCCTCATCACTATCTCTCCTATCTTGCAGTGCCGTTGGGCGCCTGCACATTAGAAATAGAGGGAAAACGTTTACCCCCAAGAAATGGAGGAGACGAAATCATGGGAGGAGACATGGCACTATTTGTTTGATACAAAGGAGAACAACAGTGATCTGCAAGCAATAGAAACATCAATCTTAACCACCACCCCCTCCCCCCTTCCCCCTTCCCAAACAAAGAAAAAAAAGAGGCAAAAACATAAGGCATTTCATCATAAACTACAAAGGCGAATGGTAAAGGACAAATAAAGCTTATAAAGATAGAGCATCTACTAAAAAGAATGTATCTCATAAAAATATAATACATATATCTCAATACACTGTTATATTCAGAGGTTAAGCAAGATAGAGAGAATGGGGTCATCAAAGCACATAAGCGAGAGTTCATAAAGAAACATGGTATTGCTTATCAGCATCATTCGGACATGTCAACCTCATTTGTTAAACATAACCCCCCCCCCTCCCTAATGTACATTGAGTAACCCACAGGCTGAAGCACACTTCACTACATGTCAGGAGATGAGCTAGTGACGTACCCACATGCCCATCGATAAACATTTTCGATTGCATTCCGCTCTTGCAAAACAGTAGTTTGCCACTCCAACCATTCAGCATTTCCCTGGAATGAACAAATCAAGAGTAGCTTTGTCAGGAAAGAGGTTAAGAATTTCAAAACATCATTGCTGTTGATTGTTGAAAACTTAAAAGAGTTTGATAAAGTTCCATAGTTAATATCAAAATTCACAGTAAATACTTGAGCAATGAGTTAAAATGAGAACATATGGATATTGGAAACAAGAAAAACTCATCTAAATCATCACTCTAGAGCATGCAAGGAGGTGCAGGAAATGAAATGTGCCTAAAAAGTTTGCAAGTGTCTGATCTGAGCAAAGATCTTAAGAAACTATATTCAACATCCCTCTATCTAGTTTCTACAACGAATGCAGCACTACATGTTGATGATCCTTTATGGTATTGCCCTTCAAGAAGGAAAGTGGGAAAAAAAGAAATCAGGTCACAAAATAGGCAAAGAGATATCAGAGTCAGCATAATAGCAAAACCTACCAAAATGGTCCATATTTTGTAGCAAAATAAAAATATCCATCAATAAAAATCTGAAATGAATATCAAATTCCAATATAAATAGAAGTTACGTCATTACCAAAACATTTTTTATAGGAATACTAATCTGAACCATATAATCTACCTAGTCAATTAATTTCACTCACTATACAAATCAAGGTAACCTCACACCTTAAGATGAAAGGGTTTGGTTCAATTTCTCACACTCAAAATGTTACACAACAAAATACATCCATCCAGTAACCCACCTGAAGATATTCCTGAATGCAGCTGTTGCTGCCTCCCAACTGAACAAGCTTATTTGAAATTCGTGTTATGTGTCCAAGGTTTCCAGCCCGCGGGGCCTGTTTTCCAGTAGCAGGTAAAGTTGGCTGACACACAAGGCATGATCACAATTAAGAGAAGTAAATAGGCAAGATCACAAATTCACAATTAAGAGAAGTAAATAAGGCAACACATTGCATATATTAAGGTGCATGTACCTGATTAGAATCATCAGAGATAGTGGGGTGTTTATCTGTTTGGAGAATTTTACCAATCAAATCACACTCTCGAAGAAGATGATCAACCATTGTATCACTCTTGGTCTCCAAACATGACAATATAATACTTTCTACATTATGATGCAATGCATTATTGTATGGATACCTGCAATTTTATTAAAGCAATTAGTGACATGACGTAGGCAATCATCATCCTTAATCCCAACTATATAAAACAAAGTAAAAAAAAAAACAAAAACTACATCTCAAGGTTTTTCTAGATGTCACTTAAGTAACTTCAATCTGCATTAATCACACGGGAAAAAAAATTCTTACTCGAAGAAAAGATCAAGTATGCGTTGAACAGTTCCTGAGCTGACCAATTCCTTTTCTGCAGCTTCATTGCCCATTCTTAATAGCACCGCAATGAACTCAACGATCTAAATGGATATCAGAATTCAGAATATATCAGAGACTTGGATTTTCTCCAAACACGAAGAATGTTCATTAGCATATTATAGAGTTAAATCTCAGTGGTGTCCACTTCTTCCCGATGCCAGACAATATTGACTTACAAAACACCATACTTGGCTCAATAAAGAACAAGCAAAATGAAATTCACCTTTAGACGATACTTCCCCAGAGGCGGCCTCAGTGCCCCATATGTTGTAGGCAAATTATTCTCATCAGATGACACATTCAGTAGCCTAAGCAAGTCACCTGTCCGCAAAAAGAGGGAATCTTGGTTTTATAGCCATTACAAAGTTGCAAACATCAAAACAAATGCACCATAAAATATCAACAATATATATGCTTTTATGAACTGCCCAATCATACATTTTGTTCACTTGCTGTTCTGGAATGAAAATTCAACTTTCACGAATATTTTGCATAAGAAATACATAACTTCTAAAACAATATCAACAACAACAACTACCAAATTCGAAGATAAACTACCAAGAGTTGGGAATTCTAGAGAGAAAGGGAGAGCAATCGAGTCAAATCCTCCATATTGGAGTGACACCTTGCTACCCATGTCCACTTTTTTTTTTTTTATAGGTAAGCAGGAATGGGGGCTCGAACTTGAGGACTACCTAATTTGAGTATAAGTCTTAACCACCTCGGCTGAGGGGTTTTTGGCACTACCCATGTTCACCTTTACAGGAAAAGAACATAAAGGAAGATAGGGAAACAAGCAACAATACAGTGCAACTTACTGGAAGGTGCAGCAATCTATAGACATTCTACTAAGTGTGATAATATAACCTCAACAATGCTCACACCAAATAGATGCATATTTTTACGTATATGAACATACTCGATAACAATATAGCAGAAAGAATATCAATAGGCAAACGAAAAGAAAATAAAGATTCTGGCAATACAAATCAACTCACCGAGTTTAGGGAGCATTGCATTAATGGTTTCTGGATTAACTGGGATTGGAGACTCATAGAAATTTTGACTTCGAAAAGAATGCATTGGGGCAGAAGATATTGCAGATCTTGGATCAAGCAAAGAGATACACACAGAAAGCGAGTGGACGAGACCAGATTTTGAACATGATTCTTCCAGTGCATGATCAAATATCCTAGCAACAAAACTGCACGAATAATTTCAAATTAATGAACAAAATTCACATAAATGAGCAAAGAGGCAGCTGAAAGGAAGGAGATTATATATATGTATGCATGTGATTTCAAAGTTGTAGAGGAAACCAAGTAGCCAACCCTACAAACCTTGGACTAGAGAGTTTATTTGCTAAGGCTGACGGGTAATTTCGAGTTATCGCACAGAGCGTTTCTGCTGCATTGGCATGAACTTCAGGAGGGCTCTGATCAACATGAAATGAAGGTTGTCAAATATTTTACTACAAAATGTCATTGAATAGTTTTTAATCCAAAAATTTTCAGTCTCATGATCTGTAAAATTGCATGTTCAATTATCTCCCAGTGATGATGTTGGCAGTTGGTCCCATTCCTCAGACTTACATCTTCTCTTTCCACCTCTCTAGAACAAACTATCTGTTTTTCCAACAACTTTTTCCAAAATAATCAGAGGTAAACCCCAATATCTATAAAGGGAAGATTAATAAGTGTCAACTATAATGCATCAAAGTGCATGACCCCTGAACTGGTGCAGGTGAACGTTTTAACCTACAATATTCCTGAACTTTTAAAGTGAAATAAATGTCTACCCATGTCATCCTTGAGATGATAATGGCCATCACAAAATTAGAGAACCTAGAAATGAAGGAAGACAAAAGTAATGACTCTTTAGTTAAGGAAAAAACACTTACAAAAAACATATATTTAGATTGTCTCTAAAGGTTTTGATTTAGGAATCACAATTTTTAAGAATTTATATGAAAAAAATGAAATATAGCAAAGGCAAAATGAACCTAAAAGCGAAAACTAACTTCAGCATAGCCTGACTGATGCATGGAATAAAAGGAAACAAAAAAAGGTGAAATCTTCAGAATTGACGAAAACCATTCAGAAAAATGCTTATACATTGAAGTCAGAGGATCTTCAACAAATCTGATCAGTAACCACAAAAGCAATGAAAATATAACCAGCTCATAGAAAGCTCAGGAACAAGAGTACATAAGCAACTACACATTTTTATATAACACAAACTTATCCACTTATCATAACCCATATTGTTTTCTCGATTGACTTATGATTGAACTTCCCACTTACCAATGGACTCAATTTATCCACAATCATTTCCAGCACATTGCTGTCAGCAAGCCATTGCATCACATCCAAAAAATTGGGATACACGTGGTCATCAGCACCCACCAGACGAACCAACACCTGTTTAAAGAACTGTCATATCAAAATTCACAAAAAAAAAATGTAGCATGCAATATATTACTCCTATGGAAACCACAGCAGCAGGGAGGAACAGAGGAACATTCAGTTACCTCCATAATGGATGTTATTCCTATTAAGTCAACAAGTTGGCGAAAGACATCTTGATGGGCCTGCACGAACTCAAGTAGAGAAGAAATCAAAAAAAATTCTATAACAGAATTGAAGGGGTCAGACGTCAGGGCGATAAAACAGCCTACTGTCATGAGCATGTTCTCGGCTCATGACATCCTTAAACTTCTACACACTAATCATTAGTAATCAATGTTATTGGCAATGCGCAAAGGGTATAGGGATGGAGGAAGAGGGAGAGGAAACTCCTTGATATTATCTGAACCCCGCAGAGGACAGGAGACCTGTGAACAAGGTTGTCTTTCTAGGTACGGCAGATCATGTAATCCCTCAAAAAAATTCTACCAATTGCCATAGGGATAAAGAGTAAAAACACTCATAGAATGCCCATCGTTACTTACTTGAACATAGTTCATTAGTGGAACCGTCTTGCGCATCATTAGGCAAACAACCACCTAAAATTTCACAGAAGACATAATTAATGGAATTTTAACCAAATATGAAATAAGAAAGAAGTTCAAATTAAACTAGTACAGTATATATTTAGATATAAACTATCCTCACAACATACCTTGCTGAAATACCCAGCCAGCAAGGCATTATGGGGATGGTTTGGTTCCAAAAAGGAGAAAAGTAAATTCATCAGCTGCAGTCACAAAGGGCAAACATGAACTTAAAGAGATGAGCCAGTGGCACCTTAACTTCCAAAATATAGATGCATGGCCATAAAAAAAAAGTTTGGAGTACATACCTCCTCTTCCTCCACCAGTGTTTTGAGAATAACATCAATTTCACATGTAAATATCTCACATGCAATGAAGGGGAATCTGAACAATGAATGCATTTATCAAAAAAGGAACAAATGAAAATTTATCATAAATAAAGAGAGTAGGGAAACGGGGTGAAATGGTACAAAGTAGCATACTTGAAAATCCGTTTGCTTTCAGCACCTTCGGGGGGCTCTTCTATAATGTAACGCAACAATTCCTCCACTTGGGCTCTATCCCGAAGACTATGAACAACAAGATCTGGTTAGCATCCATCAGAAACAACGAAACACATGGTTCATCAAATGAATGAGAACTTACTAAAAAGAACCAAAGAAATTGGAACACTTGACCAACAAAAAAATTAAATTCATGTGTATGACAACTACTCACTCTTCTCAAGTCAGTTTTTGTACTACCTGGTGCAAATTAACAAATGTAATACAGAAAGATGAAGGAAACAAGAACAACTCCAGGCAAATAAAAAAGCTAAAAATAAAAAACTGATCCTCCAAACCCATGAAGGCATCTTAACTGATTTCGAAGACACTGCCTTCTGCCCAACATCATCGGCTAACAATTTTTTATATATATGCAATCCAGTTATCTTTGGCTTCTATCCAGCCATATAAGGTATCAATCACATGCCCAGCCTAACTTAAGTAGCTTCCATGACAAATTACATGCAATGAATAATTGACAACCCAATTAAGCCATATATTCCAAAACTTATTCTTCACTACACCAAAACTTTTTTTCTCATTTACCGCCGGTGAAGGACAGTCATAATACAAATTATTTCCAGATTCACGGATTTACCAGCTTGATTTCACAGCTAAAACACTTTATTCCCTTTACACCATATTCACTTCAAAATAGAGCAACATCTCAGATCCTCAATAAGAAATTGGTAGACACATAATGCAGATAGCCTCCACACAAAGATTGTGTATCAACAAATGAAGATGGGGAGAAAATATGAAGGTAAAGGACAAGAAAAATACAAATTAATGAGACGACTGTTTAAGGCCTTGCACTCTTGGATAATTTCTTCTTCATCAAGAAGCTCCTCCAACGTAAAATTTTCCTTGTCTAATAGTGACTCCACCTACAAAAATGGAAGCAAGTTAAGAGGGGTAATTCATGGAATGTAAACAATGATGTGCACTTCCACTCCATCTGTGATTACAGAAGTCAACAGAAGAAAAGTATGATGAGATGTAGAAGGCGAAACAGACTTGATCTCGTATGGTTGTTTTTACTCCATTAAAGCACCAATTCCGAAAGTAAAAGATTCAGCATGTCCACTGGAACTATCACTTCCACCGTTTTCAGCATTGCAAGTAGCCAATAGGTTTCAACATAGCACACAGCCAGTATGTCCAGTGCGGACTTATGGGGAACAGTTAACAAGAAGTTATTTTACAAAGCTACAATATATATTTCACCACTGCAACAAAATCCATATCAATAGACGGTCCAGCGTAGCAAAAGGAATTCAAGTAACTCGTAAACTATTCTTCAAATTGGACGCATATGATAAAGGTATATCAGCAGAAAAAACAACCATAGTTCGGCTGCTAACTCCAGAGCAAGTTTCAAGTAACATTATTATTACATAAATCCAAAAATTTTAGAAAGAGACTAACAACTGCCACTTGAACAATCAAAATTGGATGCGAACATGATTTGCAAATACGAATTCAAAAACAGTTTTCATCTTCCAACAAATCACCAGCATCCGAGGTAGGGAACAAATTGGCTTACAGGAGAGGAGGCAGAGAGAGCAGTGAGCCTCCAAAACATGGCGAAGATTTGGCTAAAGCTCGAAGCAAATAGCCGTTTAGATCTGTGAATCCTAACAGGACCAGCGAATCTAGGTCTGCCTTTTGAATCCCCGAGATTCGAGACAGCGAGCTTGTTGCTTTTTCGGAACGAAACCTAATTTTTTTTCCTTTCCTGGGAATAGAGGAAAGGAGAGAGGGAGATCAAAAAGAAGCCAGGCCGCGAAGATCGAGAGGGGCAGCACCAAAAAAATCGCAGCTGCGAACAAGGGAGGCTAATATGTATATGTATAATGTATGTATATTCCTGTGTATGTACAATTATACAGTGGTGAATATTGGGTACCTTTGTGACCTGTGTGCTAATCTGCACCACAACTTTTGTGGAGTAAAGCTAGTGTTACCGCACAGCGTTACTTTTCTATGGTCAAAATGCTAGCTTTTCTTAATTAACGATCAAAACTTTGCATTAAATACAACATTGAAATCAAATGTTTAAAAATTGATACTAGATGATTGGTAAATGATCCTATTTTCGTTGAATGAGGTCAATTCCCGCATTGGATAGTCGAAGATATGTTATAGGATTATATGTTCCAATGCTAATTAATGAACTAATTCTAATTATTAATAATATTAGTTTTGTATGCCCACACTTTCCACGTTATGTAATTGGAATTATTTCCACGTTACATGTTTAAAGTCGATAATCAAATAAACGCTAACAATGCCAACCTAAATTAGATCTGTAAAAAAAAAATTTGTTATCGTGAATATACAAAATACATAAATATATATTAAAAAAAACTTTATGTATAAAACTTATAAATATTTTATATTGTTTTTATCAATATCCTTCATCATCAAAGTCTGGCGCTCTTTGGTTTTGCTCTTTTTGTTTGTCTAATACTTCTTTTTTTCAAATTTATGATCTGTATCAATGAATTCAAAATATCATGTGTGGATTGTAAATCGTATGATGATTGTGTTTTTCTTATAAGTATACCGTCTTTATATATTCAATGATATTTTTTGATTTTATTCTCCCCGAACCCCATCAACCTTTAGAGTGTGTTTGGATTGAGAGATTTGGAGGGAAGGGAAAGGAAGGGAAATAGAGTTTCCTTCCAATTCCCTTGTTTGGATAGTTTATTAAAAATTAAGGGGAGGGATTTGAGGGGATTTGAGAGGAAGATTTCATTAAATTTTTGTTAAAATTCTTTCTCTCCAAAATGGAGTCATTTGGAGGAAAGGGAATACTAATTAAGTCATTTGTAAGTTAAATATCTATTTTACCCTTGTACATAATATTTTAACATAAAAATAAGGATAAATTAGTAAATTAAACAAATTTTCCTTCCTTCTTTTTTTTATCTATCCAAACATGGGAGAGGGAAAAATAATCCCCCTTCCCCTCCCTTCCCTTCTCTCCCCCTCCCCTCCCTTCTCTTCCCTTCCCCCCAAATCCCTCAATCCAAACATACTCTTAGAGTTTTAGAGCCCACAATATGAATTCATGGCTCTGTCCTTCCCATTTGATACCATTCCTACTTACTTTTTTTTTTCTTTTGACAAACCGTATTTTTTTTGCTAGTTACTACATTTCTTCCTTTGCTGCACCATCAAAAACCGCACAATCAGTCAACCCTTCACCACGTGTAATAAGATGCACCCAATGTCGCTTTTCATTCGTTACGGTCAAGTAACGATAGCACAACAAACTCGTGTGGTCTCATAGTCCCCGCAAAGGCCGCAATGCGCATGGATCACACAATGCGCACTCTTTGACACCTGATGTGACACGTGCAATAAAAAAAATGGTCAAGCAACTTCCCCATAATACCCCTGTTGTATTTGCGGGCGGTCACGTTCACGTTCGTCTTCTCAAAATACAGTTCTTTTGAAAGTAAGAAGGGGGAACTGTGCGCACCATCTGCCTTTACGAAGTGGACTTTATAGTGGTGTGTGATGGAGCACCATAAGGGAAAAAGGATTAGCAGGAAAATAGTTAATTCAATTGATTTAATAAAGGTAAAGTAAGCAATAATTATATATTACAGGCCATGAAAGGTTGAGAGAGAGCAATTGACCTAATGGAACAAACGGTGTGTGAAGCATTGAAAGTTAAATTTGAGGGAGCTCAGGCAGCCAGCCAAAGAAAGACAAATCATTATAACAACCCATTAACAAAAGCATTCTTATATTAGTAATAACTTTCCTCCATAATTGGTGGAATACTGGAGGATCCGGAATTTTTTTGAATGATATTCAAGAAAAAAAATTATTATCGATAAATTTATAGAATTAGATGAACTCTTCCTCTTGAAAAAAAATGATGACCCGAAAACATATTTACAAAAATTTCGTATTGGAATCAAAAAAAAAAATCAAATTATCAAGATATAAGATATATATTAGTGATATTCTCCTGTGCGAATGTTCGTTTTTTTTATGTACTGAAGAGTCAATCATAGTGATGTCAACGGGGCGGAGATCTCTTTGTCCGTCTCCACTAAAATATTCATTGGGTATTTGAATATTCACCCCATCCCATAATCGTTGGTACAAGTTATTGTCTCTTTATCCATCGTCGATAAACATAATTTTGAGAACTCCAGTCATTGTAAAAGGTCGCCAACTCTAATAGTGAAAACTCCAGTAAAAAACGAATAAATAAGAAAACAAAACTTGAGCATATGAGTGTAATGAATATATATCCAAGTGAAGCTAATAAGTAAACTATGAATATTAAAAATAATATATTTATAAGTAATATCATATACATGTACAGGGAGTGTTGGGTTTTGACAAACTCATACCCATACCCATTGTTTCCGTGTAAAAATACTCATACTTGTCCCTGACTCGTTAACTAATAAGGAGAACCCATCTGATTTGGGACGGGTCATGTGGGTACTCACTATGTACGAATATTTTTTGACATCCCTAATCAACAATATGGGGCCCCAATGTTTCAAACAAAAAGCATCCATAATATATAAAGTTATTAACGTCCGCATGTGAGCAATAATATATATATATATATTTCAAAAAGTCAACAAACATGAATTGATTTGGACTAAATATTTAAATTTATATATTTAATTTATACAAGATAATGAATAATAGCAAAGTTTGTCAATATTATATACAGGATATTGATATAACTCAACCGAAGGGTATATAAGCAAAGGCTTTGCACTCACTGAGAAGTCAAGTCATATGTTGGACCAAAGAGGACAGTATCCTTGTGTGGGCCTAGATCCGTTGTTGTGCATTATGATTCCCCTAATGACGAGTTGACGACGGTTTTTGAAGAATAAATCTGTGCGGATCTATTATTTAAAGTGAACAATATCCTTGATGTGTGTTGGGCTTGAATTTCCAATAAGGTTAAATAAGCTTGTGTGGAAATATGATAATTTTTAGTTTTTGTAGTTCTTTTTGTGTGGGGCTAATATTGACGTTTCATACCTATTATTCCCACTAAAATATTGTATGGTTTTGATAGACCCACAAATATTTTATTTAGAGAATCATCTTATTTCTTTCTACCAATAATTATTTGTTGATGGAAAAGTGAATACACAAATCATCAATTTAAATGGAAAATTACATATAGGTATAAAGCATACAGTATTACAATAGTATCAGATGTGTGTAATACTACAACCAATATAACTTTATGAAGAGTTTGATTGGGGTAAACGAGATTAAAGCCTATGAAAATTATTTGGGTTTACCATCTCTAATGGGAATATCAAAGAAGAAATCGCTGCAGTACATTGTTGAGAGAGTTAAACAGAATGTCAATAGCTAGAAAAATAAATTTCTTCCTTTTGCAGGGCGAGAGGTTATGATCAAATTGGTTCTACAATCGATTCCAACTTATGTAATGCAGATTTTTAGATTTCCAGTTAAATTGTGTCAAGAATTTGACCAAGTTTCTCGCTCCTTTTGGTGGGGTGGGTCGCCAGGAGAGAAACATAAGATTTCATGGGTTTCTTGGGGAAAAATTTGTAAAGTAAAGAAGGAAGAAGGTTTGGGTTTCCGAAGTTCTTCCTCTTTTAATGAGGCCCTCATAGCAAAACAATTTTGGCGACTTTTAAAGAACCCAAAGTCAATGGTGTGGTGTGTATTGAAGTTGAAGTATTTTCCAAACTCTTCCATCTTAAATGCAACTCAAAAGGCCAACATGTCCAATGCTTGGCAAAGTATAATCTCCGCTGGAGGTTTAACAAAATCAGGTTTAGTTTGGAGAATTGGGGATGGGCGAATAGCGAGAATTTGGAAGGACAACTGGATGGGAGATCCTTCAACATGGTTTGATAATATGAATTTGTACAGCTTCTCGGAGGAGGATAGAGTGGTGGGTTTAATGGATGTGAATACGGGGGTGGAATACAGATCTTATTGCTAATGTTTTATAAAAAGAGATTGCATTAAAGATTTTTAGAACTCCTTTGTATCCTAGAAATGGCCCTGACCAGCTTAGTTGGAATGGGATCAAGTCGGGTGTGTTCTCTGTTAAGAGTGGCTATCATCGTTCTTTCACTCTAAATAGGCTTTCGGAAGCCTCCTCCTCATCTAGGAATGGCAGAGAAGGTTTATGGAGATTGGTGTGGTCTTTGAAATCTCATGCCTCTACTCAGGCTTTCCTTTGGCGTGTTCTGAACAATGCTCTCCCAACTTTATCTAATCTTCTCCATAGGCGAGTCGTTATAGATGCTCGATGCCCGTCATGTCAAAAAGAAGTGGAATCTCAGATACATGTTGTGGACACGTGAATCTACAATGAGGGTCTTTGAAAATAGTTCCCCTTCTATCCAGAAGTTGTGTGCAAGTTTCCCGGATTTTGAGCATCTCTGGTCTTCAGCTTTGGCTAAACTATCGAGCAATGATCTAGCAATTTTGGCTACAACTTGTCGCTTGATATGGCAACAACGAAATTCTTTTATTTATGAAAATGAATTCATGAATTCATTGCAGCTGGCCAAGTATGCTATTTCTTTAGCTCAACCTAGTGTGTTGGATCCTTCTCTTTCTATGCCAGAGATGATTTCAGTAGAGGTTTAGTAGCCACCTAATGGGGGCTTCATCAAAGTCAATTGGGATGCGGGGATTAGTGAAGCAAAAAATAAGAAAGGTATGGGGGTGGTTATTAGGGACTCAACTGGTGATTTACTAGGGTCACAAGCCTTATCTAGGCCGATCGTCCTATCCCCAACTATGGCGGAGGTGGAAGTTGCTCATTCAGCTGTGGTGTTTGCTCTTGATATGGGTTTTAGACACATTGTTTTGGAAGGGGACTCACAGCTAGTCATTCGGGACCTTCAAAATGAGGAGTGAGGGTTAACGGAATGGTGCGGGATTATTAAGGAGATTAAGAGGGTGTTAAAGGGATTCTTGTCCTGGCAATTCTCTCATGTGCGGTGGACGGGTAATGGGGTTGGTCATTTTATGGCTAAAGAATTTGGAGGTGCCGAGAATGTGGGTTGAGGAAGGTCCAGATGGTTTGCTAATTTTAGTTCAGAGAGACAATGAGGCTATGAAATCTCGCAGGTCTTAAGGCATTCTAGATGGTTTTGTGGGTTTTTGCCTCTGGCTTCTTTTCAAGGCTTTTATTTTTCCTTTCTTTATCATAGTTAAGTCTTTTGATATTTTGTCGAATAACTCATGTTCTTTCGTATTGTGTGGGTAGAGATGTCATCTTCCCCATGTGTAAGTTGTCTCTTTTTAAAACTTACAATTAATAAGAAGGTTTATCCAGAGTGTTCTCCTGGTTTTAAAAAAAATGGAGGAAGACAACCAATATAACTAAAATAAAAAAGTGATTTTAAAAGACAACCGGTATAACTAAGCTCCCCAACCTCATAGTCCCATTTATGTATAAAACAAAAACAATAAAGACAACTCAATAACAAAACCATTAGCCCAAAAAACAAGAGATTGATTGCATGCTAAGCTATCGGGAGATTCAATATCAAAGTATGCAATCAATTTAACGTAAGAAAACCGAATGGGACAAAGTTACCTAAAACACCCCATCAAATCTATAACCTGATTTCCGTTAAAATATATGGTTAAATCCGTCATCCTAAATATTACATATCTATAATTTTTTTTGTTGCACAGGTCAATCCGGTGTTTTTGAACACATAACAACGAGAGTTTACTTGATTAACAATCGATTGATTTAAGCATATATGTGCCCCAATTTAAATTCTAATTTCGAACCACAAACATAATTCTTTGTGCTATTGAAAAAGAAAGACATGATCTATGCACATGAGCCATATGATCCATATATGCGTCCATTTCACCGGCTGTGACAAAAAGATTGGATGTCCCTAAGCCTGTTGTTAGAGCAACTCCAGTGATAAACCAAATATCAAGCACTTCAAAACCATTCTATCTCTTCTTCTCTATTCTGAGTGGCATAATTTAATTGGGTGAATAAGTCCCACAATATACATTATTCAACACTTTATACTTTCCAACAGTTCAAACTCATTTCTTTATTTTCTCTCTCTTCCTTTCCATCATCTCTCTCTTCACCATTCATCAACTATATCTATACTTCATTATTAACCTTTAAAACAAGTGTCATTATCAAGAAAATATGTTTTCAAGTGTTCATTTCATCCATTATAGAACTCTAACACTCTAAATTTTTCATAAAATTCACTTTTGTACACTTGAAAACTATGTTTATTCATCGGGCATGCTCTTACAATGGAGACCAATCAGCCAATAGGCAATAGCGAGTTATCTTTAAAATAAAAAAAAATAGCGAGTTCATTCCAAAAGCTCTCCAGCTGTCCGAGCACAGGTTTCCTTTTCCTTCATTGCCCTGCGTTTTTTGACGTCGACAGGAATCGCAGATCCCTTTCCGTCTTCGCACCTCCCGACATTCTTCCCCTATATTTAGGATTTCAAGCACTGCTTCAATATGGAGTTTCTATTATTGAGTATTATTTGAGGGAGCTGAAGAAGAGACCATGAACTGAAGCGCACTGAAGGTCTTGTGGCGGAAGAGATGAATGTGAGCCACGCGTCGATTCATCCCGTTGAGGATCCTCCGACCACCGACGGCGGCGGCGTCGGTGGCGGCAACAATCCTCCCAGAATCAGGATGAAGGATTTGCAAGGTATGCCAGGGACGCGCGGCGGCCTCGTCCTGCGCCTCTCTCAGTTCGTTTTCGCGGTTGCTGCACTTCTCCTCATGGCCACCACCAGCGACTTTCCTTCCGTCACAGCTTTCTGGTACATGTCCATGAGCTCCATCCACTCATATGCTATCTTGTTTCAACCTAGTTTGATACATATTTTGTGTTTAGAAGTACCGGAAGAAAGGAAAAATAGAAGAACTAAAACAGCTGGTTGTTTACTTGTTTTAGTGGAAGTGTGTACTATCTGAATTAGGTAAAATACTTTCCATTTTGATCTGCGAGGCTTTAATTATTGGAGTTGGGGTGTGGGGGCGGGTTTCACATTTTTTGCTGTTTTGCTCTTATCTGTTGAGTTGCAATGTCAACAGAACATTATTCAGGGCTTTAACTACGGTTTCTAATGAAACTTCGAGGAAATTAATTCTTTAGGCTGGAATTGCTATATGGAATAGCCTCCCTGCTTATTTTGTTTGTGAATTAGTGAAGGAGCAATACTTTGGTTCGGAGCAATCCCTGAACCAGAGTAGATATGTGTGCCAGCTTCAAAATTAGTTGTTAATTGATGTACTATCCTCGAAGTCCTCAATGTTGTTTTCCATAGTTTGGATGTTCTACTTGTCTTCAATGTTTGAACTACTCTATATTTCATGCTGGAAACTCAAGCTTTTATATGCCGCAGCTTACGAGTCTGTATTATCATTAATGAGATGTTAAACACCAATTCAGATTTCTTGGTGCCATCTGCTAGTTTTCCCATTTCTGTTCCCTTTGTGCTCTGGCCTTGACCTTCCCATCCCTGCTCTCGGCGCATCTGCAGATTAGAATCCTTGATGTCTCCCTACAATTTGCAGCTTGCGGCACTGTGAGCACTTCGGCATGAATGATTGCTAGCTTTGACAAGGATTTGAGGCTTAATCACACTAATGGCTTAGGGGTGCCTCTTTTTGTTTTCTTTGCGTTTTCTGAAAATGCTCTAATGCATGCACCAGTTGCCAGAGTTTGGACTTTTTTGGCTCTTGTAGCAAATTACTTAACACTTAGTAATGCCATATGTATAATGTGTGAGTATTATGGTACTGGTAGGTCCCTATCAAACACTGGTGAATATCATGACGTTTTAAGATATTTTATCGAGAGAAAAATTAAGTAAATGGGATGAAGACATGTTCTGGAGGGACATAGATGAGACTGATTTTGTTCAATTTTGAAGTTAATGCTGTTGTAAGTCATTTTTATCTTACAGTGGAATGTCGATAGATAATATGAACAATTAAATCTTTTGGCTGTGTCATTCTATCTAAAACTTTGTATATCATACATATCTTGTATATAAGATATGCAAACCTGCAAGCGATACACTATCATTGAGTTCATGGGAAATGCTTTGGGAAGGAGTGAGAGGATAAAAGAGATGGTGATGAAGCCTGTCTATGCAACAACAGAATAGCTTGTATTTTGAATTTTTGTATTATGCTGTCGACTTTTTAACACATGTAACTAACAGAAAATAATGTGAGTTTACGTCAAATGAGTAATGTATTAATGATATTTACGTGTAATGACACTGAAATTTTTTCGATGTATTTGCATCAGCTACCTTGTTGCAGCTGCGGGCTTGCAGAGTTTGTGGAGCCTTTCGTTAGCAATTGTTGACATTTATGCCCTTCTGGTCAGGCGCTCCCTGCAGAATTATCGAGTTGTTAGTATGTTCACCATTGGCGATGGGGTAAGATAAAATAACAACTTTTAATGATCTAAACAGTTATAACCCATGTCAGCATCATCCTTTGCTTTGGTGTTAACTTGATTTTTGCTTTTTTATTTGATCCTCATTCCCCACAAATTTATTTTCCTTCACAGCTGGCTGCCTCAGCGATTCAACCATACAAATAGTTGCTAGAATTTCTGTATTTTGAGTGGTACGTGAGGTAGTCCTTGGATTTATAAGGATGTTGGAATGCAGCTTCTAGGACATTTTGAACTGTCTCGATCTCCTTCTGAAACTTATTGGATTTGCAAATAATTTCAAAGTGCCATTCAGTTTTCTGTGAATGATTGAGAAGTGGGAATTTGTTATTTTGTGTTTTAATGTAGGTTTTGCACCAAAGCATGGTCTTCAATATTTGCATAATTAGATAGATTATCGATCAGCTGACATGACAACTAGGAAAGACTAGCATCTCCAGTTCTCCGGCTAGTATTATTGTGAAGCATCTTCATTTCACAATCCTTAAGTCTTGAATATCCTCTATTCCTGGAACTTTGCCTATTGTATTGCTTGTATCTTGTGCACCTAATTCCTTGTAGGGGGAACAAAACCACATTGTTTTATCCTTGCTTCTCTCTTGTTGCAACTCTTTTTTCTTTTTTTTTTCTCGGCAAAGTTTAAGCAACCTTTTAATCCTTGACTGCATATGAGTCGTACTTCTTTTTCTCCTGCAGATTACATCAACTCTTACATTTGCGGTGGCTTGTGCTTCTGCTGGCATCACTGTCCTTATTGACAACGATCTTGGTAGTTGTAGCCAGAATCATTGTGTGGAGTTTGAAACTGCCACTGCCATGGCTTTCATGAGCTGGTTCTCTGCATTACCTTCTTTTCTCCTGAACTTTTGGTCCCTGGCGTTGAGATGAAAGAGGATGCAAAAGGAAAAAGGAAACTGAAGTCACCGAGTAATCTTGCTTGCCCACTAGTGTGCAAGCTATCATGACCTCTTCTGCCACTTGTGTACTGCGATTTCCTATGATCTCAATCTTGATTGTGTTGTGGTGCATTTCTAGTTTGTAAATTGGGTTCGCTAGCTATTAAGTTGGAGGACGAATTGATTGGATCATTCACCGTATACACGTGAAATGGTGTGACCTGAGAAGAGATTGTGTTTTATGTTAACAATAGAGTGAAGTTGAATTTTGTATCTTTAATATCCGTGCTTGGAACTCCCTATATTATGACCATCATGGCTGTGATGCAAGGGTTCGGACCCTTTGGTCCCCGTCGGACAAAAACACGGCCGATTGTAGTACAGTACCTGACCAAAAGACGTGTCGCCTGATTTGCAATGGAGCGCACATAAATCTTGTGTATACACCTCAGCAATTGAGATAACTTAAATCTTTATCTTTTTCGGGATATGAATCCCGTTCAATGCATATCATATCACAGAGTTTTAGATGAAACTATTCTATTTGGGAGCCGTAAGGTAAGTGAGTTTTTAAACTGTGGTGAGGTGAAATGAGTTGTGGTACAAAAGGTGTTTGGCTCGTTGGCTTGTCACTAAAAATATTGTGACGAGTTGATGGTAAAGTTAGATTTTTTTTAACTATATCAATTAATTTTTAATGAATTTATTTTTGTAAAAATATAAATGGAATAATAAAATTTATTGAGAACAAAACGGGAAAGAAAATTCTTGTGTTTTGACACTAAAAATGCGATCGCTCCAAACTCACCACGATGTGATGATAATGTAACGCGATGATATAGGACTAAAATAGAAAGTTGGAGATTTGTATAAGCTAGAAATCATTTTGATGGACTTTAAGAGTGGACTGAATTTTTGCAACGTTATCCAATTTCAATGAAATTTGACTGGTTGAAGCAAAACGATATTCTGAACCAAACCAAACACCTTTGGCCTCTAATCCCACGATTGTTTCACGAAATTCCGTCGTTTTGAGCCTTAAGCAAGTCATTTTCTGTTTTTAGGAATATTCTTTTAATTTTACATCTTACGTTTTATATTATATTAGAGTTATAGCCTACTTTAGTAATCATTATCTTATATTTTATTAAACTTATTAAAACCCTAAAAAGTTCTCTCAAATTTTTATTATTCTATTGATTCTAGTGTTCATCATTTTCAATCAAACTTTGGTTTGATCATTTTATTGTTCTACGTGAGTCAAACGCTTGGCCAAATACTTTGTGTGTTTGATAGAGTGGTTGTGTTGATTTTCAACGCTAGCTGTTAAACTGTGAAAAAAAAAATTGAACTTAAAACTCTTAAAGAAGCCATGGGTGTTTGATAAAATTGTTAACTGTTATTAGCGATTAAGTTGAGTAAAATATATTTTATTTGTATTATTATTAATTTATAAGTATAATTTATCATGTAAAAATTATAATTACTTTAATTTAATATTTAAATAGCCATTTAATAAGCATAATTATTAAGTTATAAGTATAATTACTAATTTATTGTTAATGTATAAATGTAATTATTAATTTATCAATATTTAATATTTAATACCGAGCTCTAGGACAGTAAAAATTCAAAAAAAAAAAAAAGTAAGTCACTTTTAGGCATGAGACCCATGCCTTTTTGGCATGGATCCCACGCCAAAATCAAAACCGCCCAATTTGTTTGAGGGCGGTACCACCTTCAATTTTATGATGTTTAGTGAGGTGGTCCCGCTTTTACGGGATCTCTAACAGTACCGCTCTGTAAACCGTCTCACCAAACACAACCTTCTACTTTTTTTGTTCAAACGCCATATATACAGGTAGACCATACCCCAACCCACCCTAAAGTCCTAAACCATGGACCATAATTAAAGGTGTTCATTAAATTGAATGCAAACACTGTTTAAGACCATCTCAAACCTTCAGTCAATCTGACTAGAACAGCCCGTGTAAACTTAATTTAATGCCTGGACGACAAAATTGTCAAGAAAACCAGATCAAATCCCACAGGAGCCAGAAAATAGTTGGACAGAGAAGACAGCATTGATGCCCATCCGGTACCACCTAATCAAAATCTGAATCCGGGTACCATGAAAAAGATCCATACAAGTACAAAGAAAATAAATATTACGATAACAGTGGATAACACATTTAACCATGTCAGCATGAAGGAAAGCCAGACTTCCCCCTGACTCCTACTACATTGTCATTAGCAGTAACAGCTAACAAGATACCAGTAATAAAAGAAGCCTACTTTTACTAGTAATTAATAAATGTTCAGTATTTCCACGAAAATGAAGGGCAACTTACAGACCTTAATTAATATGATATTTACACGGCTAAGGGAAAAACAGAATTAATTAAATTAATATAATTGAAGATCCAAACCTGAAGCTGGAAGACAAAAATGTGATTTTTTTCTTGCAAAATTTTGCACCTGGCATTGGATGAATAATTTAGAAAGTCACACAAAAGACCAGTTTACAAAAGAGAAGGCAAGACAATGGACAGTGTTCTCTTCTGCAGCAAGGACCTTCCATCCAATCGCTCGTTCATATGAAACATGTCGATCCATTGTCGACATGCATATTCCAGAAGGTAAGTTAGTGAATCCCTGATGACAATACCAAAAAAAAGCACACGTTTCAAGAATTGGGATTTTTGGGTAATAAAAGGGAAGCCAGAAAGTCGACATATTTCTGCATGTATTACATAGCTTATGGTCCAAGCCTCTTATAGATGTATTTCAGGCATTACATTGTGTTTTCAAGGTCAAGAAAGCAATGTATCAACACCAACTAAAGAAAGTGCTTTAGTTTAGACACGGCAAAATGTGGCTCCATGGGTAATCTCGAGCAATGGTTGGTTGATTGTAGAAAACGAGAAATGACCACTATTTTTTACAGCAAATGCATTGCTTATTACAGGCAAAATGAATACATAACAATTCAATGAAAAGATTACCTGTTGCATTAACTTCGCAAAGTCAGCACATAATGATTTGCGGCCAGGCTCATTGAATATCTTATCCAGTGTGATGTCTTGAAGAGCCATCAGTGTAGTCTCTAGCATGTCAAGCCCTGCTTGGTTGGCAAAGATGAAAACTGGCAGCGACTACACCAAAAGACAGATGATAGTTCTCAAAGTATGAAATGAGGAGCTCTATCAAACACACAATTTTTGACAGAACTTGAGCTAAATGTTCAGCTAGCCAATAATTAAGACGTTTCCCTTAGCAGTGTAATACTACCTTCAATGAACAACACAAAATAGCATCCTGATGATGCCAAAGATGTTTCAACACCGAGTCACCACCTATAGAATCAGACCTCAGTAATTCTGCCCCTAAATAGTAACTGCAGGAACAGAAAATAATCCCATCACTCTTTTAAGATATAAAAGGCAATTAAATCATGTAACTAAATTATAAAGAAGAATGCTAACTGTAGAACCGCATACATAAGTATTGCACTATTGCTGAAATATAACTTGCCTGTAGCTCTGGCAGATCCATTGAGCTAAAGTAAGAGCTTCTGGTGAACCTGGAGATAACTTTGGTCCCAAAGCAGGGCTCGATCCTGATGGAGATATGGCCATGGCAACCCTCTGGACAGAGGAAATCACACTTCTGACATATTGGTGTGCCATTGTGGCAACATTTTCCTGTAGACCACTCTCAAAAGGGAACTGGAAAGAGATTGTCAGCACAGATCGCATGCCCTGAGATGGTGAACCATCTCCTGAAGATGGGTTGGTCGCAGGGCCCGCTTCAAGACTGGAAGTGAGATCAAGAGTGCGATGCGTAGTCATTGTATCCTGGGCATACCCCTGCATCATCAGTATATCAGTATCTCTTACGAATACACCAAAAAAAGGCTTGGAATAGAAAGGCAAAATCATGTCTCCAATGCATCAAAATCCTAAAGTCGCCCTGCATTCTCATGACCAACTCTAGTGGAAAATTTACAATCAAAGCCGTATCTTTGGTCCATGGAGTTAAAAAGTTAAGAACTCCAGCTTAAACCCTGGCTTGATGAGATTGCATTTACAGTCCCCGAACAAATTGGATGAGAAACAGAAAGCGGTACATCAAACCTCTAAACCAAATAAATCTTCTACAATTTTTTTTTTCTGATTTGATTTGAGAGGCCAAAAGGACATCATCATGTAATAAAGTAGGAACCAAGGGGTTGCCAGCCAACAATATAGATGACAGACAAACTATGACAGCAGAACTGCAGAAGCTCTTACTACTTTGACCAATCATAATGCGATCTTTGATTATAAGAAGAGGAGGATAACATTAATAAGTAATCATATGATGATGCACACTTAACTGATTTTGAATCTAGTGGGATGATGCGGAAGCCAGATGGGAGCAGTGGTGCATCATCAGGAAACATTTCATCAATTGGGGCAAAAACAAGCTCAGCACAGGCTCCCACAGCATGCTCATCAATTCCGCTACAAATCTGTCGAGGAAAAGAAACTATTCGAGTGATGAGATGTATGAAAACATAGACAACATGGCCTTTTCAGATGCACACAAAGCTGGATTATAATTTTTGAATGTCTTCACCACAAATATGCTATCATTCACACAACCCAACCTTGCATCCCTGCGAGTGCACATATAAATGTGCATGTACAAATATGCCGCCACCTTGTCAGTCTTAGCAGATTTGGTGAAAATAAACAGGTTCAGCTTGAAAATATTAAGAAATAGGCTGTTTAACATGTAGCACAATCCCAAGCTACTCAAATGTGGTCAGTTGACTTAAGACTCTTAGCTTTACCTGAGTCCAACATTTATGGAGATGGACACAGCCAGTCTGTTGAAGATAAATCATATTCGCATTTTACCCAGATAAGCCATAAGGCCATTAGCCAATTATGCATTATCTTACAAGCCAGGACTTGCCGGCTACTTACGCATGAACACGTCCAGGGCCATCTGTGTCTAGTCCTCACATTGATCTCCTTTCAAATTGCTAGAGCACTGTTCAACCAATTCTAAGCAAAGAAATACCTACCTCGGTTATTTGTAAACCAGGATATTGACACTTCCCGATTTCACAATTTTTATAAAAGCAACTAATATATAACTGGCTCTTACGTCAAAATGAAAAGGTCACTGCAAGACATATATACCTGCAAGAGGTGAATGTCTCTTGCTACAAAAGCATCTTCCTGTGCCAGGGAATGACCTTCAAGTCGAATAACTTCAAGCATCTGAGGCATAAAGTTCAGAGTCAGAAAGAAGTGCCACAAGGATCATATGTTGAAAATCTGACAACAATTTTGAAACAGACACACTGCCGAAATTTGCGTGAAACAAAAAATATAACCGTGTTCAACCTCATAATTTACAAAAACATCTAAAGGCTACAGGGTAAAACAAACTAGACAACTGAACCGAAATAATGGGAAAAACAAAAGTAAAGGAAACCACTTTCTTTATTTATAATATATTACTACTGCTTTCTTTAGCAGCCTCAGAGAAAACTGCAGAAACCTCATGCCTGCAGTTCAAATGCGAAGGGAACTCTACTAGAGAACATACCTCTTCTTGTTCAATAGTGTGGCCAAGTGGCATTATAATTTGGCTCCCAGTAAACCTCGTGGGCCTCATACCAGGATAGGCATAAGAACATGCCTTCAACGATGTAGCAGAATAGGCATCAACGTTGAAATCAGCCCACTCTGACCGGTGCTCCCTTAAAAAGCGAACTAACACTACGGCAGGAACATCCTGCCAGCAAATAAAAACATTCAAATTCACCAGTTGAACAGCCAGATATAAACTTCATTCCTTTCCACATCAAAGATATTTTCCAAACTTTGCACCGAGTTCACAATATATGTTGCTCTGAGTCAACAAAATAGAGTACATACTTCGGCACATCAATCCCAAGTGTTATTCATGCTTAAGCACATCAAAGCCAGGTAATAATACATTAGTAAAAAGGCTTGAGCATGTTCCAAGCGTTATTCACAATACTCACGGCAGGGCTGGAGGGGTACAAATAAAAATAGAACATTCAGCAATTCATAAACAATCAACCAGAACAAATATGAATTAAGGTATGCAAAAAAGAATTAGTGAATAGGAATAGCATAAGGCAAGGTGAACAAGTGGTTTGAGCAGTTGATTTCACTCAATTCAGCAAATAAGTAGAAACACACCAGGTATAAGGGCATTTTTTTAGTTATTAAATAAGCATGCAACACTCAGACAATGTTAGATTACCCTATTCATGTGCTTACTACAAAACACCAACACTGAAAACATTGAGGTTGTGATATAGAAAGATGACACCACCAGATGACAGCCAAAAAATTGCAGAAAAAAATAACTTCTGATTGGTAGCTTCAAAACTTACCTGAAGCAGCATGGAAGCCCTTGCACAAAGAATCCCTCCAAGGAATGAAAGAGAATTGATCGAGTTAGAAGTGGTCAAATTCTTGGTTGTATTAACAGCAATTATTACATCTTCGGCACCCTCGCAATTCATCAATGACCAGCCATCATCGTTGAACCCATTAACAGCATCATTGAACCCTCTATAAAGAAATCAGATATGTATAGAATCATTAGAATAAAACCTACAGAGTACAGACACATCACGAAAATTTAAGGTAGATGAAATGAGTAGAGAGAATTCTGCATTTGTCCAAATATATAAAACTGAAACATGAAAATACAAACACCAGAAGACACACCTGCTTAATCTTTGGCTAAAAGTTCTCAGAACAGCGGGCTGCCTGCCAAAACCATACACAATCTCACCACTTGTCTCCTGAGCTATTTGCCTGATGTAACGCAGTGCCTTCATGAAAACCACAGGCTCAATACCACTTAATAGGAATGAGAGAGCAAGAGAGAGACATGTCAGCATGAAAATCCCCCCAATTACAGAACCTCTACCCACCAAACACCATGTGCAAAAAGATCATTTGGATTTTTGACAGAACAGATTATCATCGCTACCAACTAGACGAGTTTCATACTTTCATCTAAACTTGAGGCATGCTTATGTCAAAAAAACAAAGAGCCTAGACTAAATAGGCATCAAAGGAGATACTTTTTAGTCATCCGAAAAAGTAAATGTTGTTTAGAAAACAACAAAACCTGTGAAATCAATTATGAATAGAATGTGTTAAATAAATGAAGGTATATACTCACAGCAATTGTCATCTTCTGGGCCACTACTTTGGATGATTCGTACAGAGATCGCAATACCTCGGGTACACTCCAAGCCTGGGAAACACGTGAAAAATTAAACAATGTTATTGCTTAAAAAAATTAAAACAAAGTTATATGTCCTAAAAATAAGAAGCTAACTGGCAGAATTTCAAACCTGCAGATTTAAATGGTCAACAATATGGATGATTGAGCCTCCACCATCACATGGTCGAATTAAATAACCACTAGGAAGCATTTCAGCTCTCACAAACTGAGCAGCAGCAGCTGCATTCGGGCCAGCGCCGGAACCAGAAAGAGATCTTTCACAAACCTTCAGAGAGCAGAGATGTATTAGTACATCCAATTCAAATGCACAAGTCAATAGAATCTTCTCAGTTTATCTGAAATTATATAGAAATACCATCAATATAGGTCAGGCAAGGCAATCCACAAATTCGCTATATGAGACGGTCCAGTTGGGATTTAAATTGTGGATAAGCATATATCATATAATAAGAAGTTGACACAATAATGTAGTGAACTACAGAAGACAACCATACCACAAGACTGCCGTTGTCTAAACTTTTAGTGTATCTTAGAGTCCAGAAATCCCTTGCAGGAGCCAGAGTTGTTGGAGCATATGTCTGAAATTATACAATTTGATTGCAATATTTCAATCATGTACAGGTAAACCGCAGAGTCGGACTGAAGAAATCAAATCTCAACAAGTCTCGTTTACCTGAGTGTATACAAGTTCAATTGTTCCACCATTTCCTGCTGGAAACGTGGTGAAAACCTCAAGGCTCCGACAGTCCCGGAACCAAGATGGACGATCTTTCAGGATCTCCGCAATCTGTTCAATTGTTCATTGATGTCGTGCATTATACAGCACAATAGCATCAGCCACATGAAAAAAGAAAATTACTGCGAAGATAGAATCACATAACTTGAAGTTAGTTCAAACCAGAATACATACCTTTGTAGGCTCTAGACCTACAAGACCACAGGCTCGAGCTGCCACTCCACTACAACGCTGTGAAATTGCAAAGATCCCAACCGAATCCGGACCAGGCTGATGTAGAAATTATAGCGGGGGGTCAGACACACTTACATATAGAAGTAAGAAATATAGCAGCAGATAATGTTGGCCTGAAAGAAAGGATACCTTCATCCCAGGCATCTGGACCCAATCGACAGCAGTTCCTGTAGCCTTTGAAAGGAACTCTGCCAAGGTCTCCTCCGCTATGGAGAGAAGTCTGCAGGTATCCAACAAAGCGAGGGGTCATAATATTGGCACTGGGAGGGTGGGAGAGTGAAGGGAAAACTGGGAAAGAAGCATCAGTAACTGAGATTACCCAGCAGGGTTATTTGAGTCTCTCATCGAATGCTGCTGCGGAGTGGTAACTGCAGAATCACAACTTGCATCAGTTGCTCCAGATGCCTGCAGGAATGTCAGCCAAGATCTGGAAATCATATCAGCTTCAAAAACGAGCAGGACATTACATATTAATCTGTCCTAATACAATTAGTCAACAACAGTTCACATGCATTTCAGCATGATACAAATAAGACATCATTCGAAGTTTCGAACCAATTTCCTAGAATAGGAGAATTAAGGAAAATGAAAAGTACATTTTTTATAAAAAAAAAACTGTGGTCCCTTGGGGTAATCTCTGTATATAAGATTGGCAAAATGGGACAATTTTCTTAGATTATAGCACCTTAATTTACTGCAGAGGCATAATTAAGTTAATACCACTAGAAATACAATAGAAAAAAACTCAGGCACCTCAATATGAATTCAAAAGACAAAACAGTCAAAGCTGAAGAAGATTCAGGGCCATGAACAACAATTTAAAAACTAGAGAAAGTGAGATGGACATACGTTAACCGTGTGCAACTGTTGCCGCATATAGCCATTCTCACACACCAATTGAGACACCTGCTTCTGCAGTCGATCATTCTCCTCCATTAACAACTTGTTCATTGCTGACAGTTTTCGATTCACAGTCTGCAGCCTTGAAGACTCCTTTCGCTGCTTCTCTCGACACCTAAACAATTTTAGGCCCAAAAATAAACGAATATCTATTTCAATCAAATTCAAAACCAGAATGAAGAAAATTAATAAACTTCAACTCTTATCAGCCGAATGAACAGTTCCAAGCCCAAGATTTCACTATTATCATGAAAATTTAACTCTCCTAGGACTGCCATTTGATTGATGGAACAAGAAAACATCATACTTTTGTCAAAACCAAACAAAGTCGAATCCCACCATCAAGAAACAAACCAAAAAAAGCCAAAAATGATTGCATCCGGTAACTCTTTTTTTTTCTTATCTTTTTCACCTGCGGTTTTGAAACCAAACTTTGATCTGCTTGGGCTCGATGTTGGAAAGAATGGGACATTCCCGGATCAATTGCTGCCTACGCAGAGAGCTCGGCTTGGGACACTCAGCATATACCCGTTCAAGCGCCTCCAGCTGCTCGGTTGTATACCGCACATACTTGCCGGTATCAGCGCAAAGGTGATTGTTGATGCTCCCGCCGCTGCTCTCTCTGTGCTGCGCCACCGCCATAGCCATCTCAACAAACTCCCCAAATCCGCTTTAAAAAAAACGCAGAGCCAGAAGCTTCGCCGGCTGATTTGGGGGATACTTACGGAGAACTTAGTAAAGTCCGTCCGCGACAAAAAAAACAGTTCTTGAAACTTATTAGAGAAAGCCAAATGAAGGTAGTAAAAGCCAAATGTTTGGTTTTGAAGGGATATAAGACTCAATATACAGACAAAGATGCTCTACTTTTCAGAAAACTCCCTTTCTGGTTATCAATCAATCTGCGAAACCACTCAGCTTTGAAAAACTACAAAAAAAAAAAGAGCCAAAATAAAATGGAACAATCCAACTAGTGACTCTGTTCCTCTAAGATCTTGAATCTAATTTTTTACGACGAATTTGAAGCTGAATCATATTGAAAACATGGTCAAATCAGCTTACGACCGAGAGAAGAAGTAATGTCGAGGGAGCAAGAACAATCTCGGTCTCTCTGTCCGCCGAGAGAGCCAGGAGTTTAGGCATTACAAAGAGGTATTTGTGTTGTTGCAGGACAGAAGAGGAATGTGAGGAGATAGTGAAACCCTAATCATGACTGATAAAAGAAGAGAATACCAGAGAGGGGGGAGAGACGAGAGTGAGTGATCTCGAAAAGACTCAGCTCTTGAAACGGCTAAGAGTAAAGGGAAGAGAGAGGGAGGTTCATAGCATGCATCCCGACAAACTTACCAGTGAATTTCGTTTTCTTTTTGTTTCAACGCATTTACGTCTTTGTCCCTATCATTTCCGGGAAATAACATTTTGGTCGTGGCCCCTACCTCAGTCTACCGGCCATGTGTTCGCGGTCCATTTACATCCAATACTTCACATTAAATGATGGTTTTTTGAGGTTTCAAACATCATCATTTGTAAATGGCAAGTATGTGATGTGTGTTTGGATACAGAGACAATTTGTAGCTTTTATTAAGAAACAAGGAGATAACCTTAAAAAAAAAGGAGTTAGATTAACATGCTCAAGTTGGAAAATGCAATGTCCAGCTGTGAAAGAAAAAGGAGACATGCATTTGTTTATAATCTTTGGTCTTTTGTTTGACCAATTATAGTGAAATGAAAGATAATAATACCTTCATGACAAAGTCCCCAAAACTTTGAAATGACAATATAATTTGTCCACCATAAATATAGTTTTGAAATATCATTTAATAAATGTAAGAAAAAACTATCATTGTATAGGTGTTTATATATTTTTATGGTCAAAGCATCAAGCTAAGTTTCATTATTATGACCACGCGTTGCATTTTACTCCAAACAATGTTTTTTTTTTTAATTTGTTTTGTTCATATATATTGAATTATTGTTTACACTTTATATTCTACTATTTTAAAAAACACACTTTGTTATTGGTATTCTGTCCAGTAATTAGTTAATAACTTAAATAAATTTATATAATAGAAGTTATAATTAATGAGTCAATTTAATTATAAAGAAAACATATTTATATTTTTAAATGAGCTTAGTATAGATGAGAAGTCTTGAATTAAGTTTGAGGGGGCCATATTCATATCAATACTAAACTTATGGAGTATAATCTAACAGGGCATTTTGTTGATGTTTTGAGAGAGGAATTAGGGTGAGATTAGTATATTCTCTTGTTTAATTGAGTTTTGGAGGGTGGAATCTCAAACTCATTCCACCATATATTCAATCTAAGCTCACCAAAATGGTGAGAATGACTCCACAAGGGATAATGAGTTTTGATGTGCGAGCGATCCTTTTACATTGGTTATAAAATTTTTTTATTTTTTAAAAGGAAAAAAAATATATAATATGGAAATTGTGTTATTAATATTCTCACACTCAACACTTTATTTTATACCAAACATGATCATGCTCACCCAATACTCGCATTACACTCACCTCACACTTATCTTCTCATCATCTCAT
Source organism: Tripterygium wilfordii (assembly GCF_013401445.1). NCBI lineage: Eukaryota > Viridiplantae > Streptophyta > Magnoliopsida > Celastrales > Celastraceae > Tripterygium > Tripterygium wilfordii. Next base: position 11,171,399 of record NC_052253.1, on the reverse strand, counting down.
GCTCACCTCTTACGATTATGAACCAAATGTCCCGTAAATTTTGTAAAAAAAAATCCAATAAATATGAGATTTTTCAAACGGCTGGGGCCATGGCCGGATGGCCCCAAGTGGCTACTGCAACTTATAGCTGATTAGCTGCGTCCTTATTTAAGAAAGTAAAATGGGTATATTTTCTTTAATTTTTAACTTTAGATGATGGATTGGATTGATTAAAACATCCTTCCACTTCGTCCCTATTAATTTTGGCCCTTTTTCTTTTTTGTTCTTTGGGTTGTGAATTGTTTGTTTCCTTTCTTTGCCCTCCCTTTTTCCTTCAACTATTGATTTTCTCATGGGAAAAAGAATAACGGAAAATGACATATTAGTACCTATTATATGAAAGTTTGACACTTAAGTCAAACAAAAAAATATATTGTCATATAAGTACATATTTTCCACATAAGTACCTATTTTAAAAATTGATAATTACATAATCCAACATTTGTCATTCTTCTTCAATATGAATGGATATAAAAAAAATACCTAGATTTAAGACACATACTCTCCATCTTCACCATTGTCATGTTTGCCTTCAGCTCCACCACCGCCACTGTCCGCCACCATCCACCTCCATCTCTCCTTCACCACCATCGCACCTCCACAATCATCTTCTTCATTTTTTTATTATCCTTCTTCTTATTTTTATTAGTTTTCGTCTTTATCTTGTTAGATATAAGATGTACTATGAGAAATCTAAGATCGTAATATGAGATCATACAAATTTGAGATTTTATGTTACCGTTTCAATATTATTACAGATCTGAGATCGTATGTTACTGCTTGAAACAGTAACATTACGCAAGCAAAACGTATCATCTTCGGGTCTCCCTTTTTAGTGACCATTTTGGAGAAAATATGGTTGGACATTGTGCATCTTAGTGAGGGGAGTTTAACGACGGTGGTGATGTAGCGAACCGCTGCCGAAATCATTCGGATTTGAGATTTTTTCTTTCATGTTACTGTTGCAAAAATTAATATTAGACTAATATTGACCTACATCATCATGTTAATGTATTGACGTTGTAATGCATAACCATGTACTATAGATTGAGTATTTTTTTTAATGTCATTTGCTCCAGTAAGAAATATGATGAGAGTTTTGTTTATTATGAAACAGTAACATGAATATGTCTGAATGATTTTACATAACCTCACAGATTAATTATTTCAGATCTAGCACCCATAAACTCAATGAAATCCTAAACGAAAATCATATACGCAACACCTACACCTAAATAAAAGTAAGGAATAATAGAAACAATAGATCTAGAGAAAGAGAGGGGAGAATAAGAAGAAAGAGAGACATAGAATAAAGAAAGAAAATAAAGAGAAGAAAAAAGTTAGGGTATAAAAGTAAATGATCATTCCATGAGTACTTTTATGTCCATGCGTTTTTTTATTAGACCTAATATTCAAAAATACACGTACCGACTGGGCATTGTCCCAAGAATAATCCCCTAATGTCAGCTTCCTTAATTCTCCTTTTGGGCCCCATCTTAGGTCCAATCATGTGGGCCCATTTTGTCTGGGCCAGCCCCATACATCCACACCTCCACCCCATTAGGAAAAAAAAAACATTTGCCGCGTAAGTCAATAGAAGGCTGACGTGGCTTTGCTTTTTGAGGGTTGGTGACTTGGTGTCGTTGAAGTGGAGACTTGGTCCCACACCCATTTCAGCCCACTCTCTCTCTCCCCTGTCTCTCACACACACAGTGACACAGACACCCGTAGTGGCTACTTTTTACCTTTGCTTGTTTCGCACACTTGTGATAGTTTTTATTGTTGTCTACATGCTTATGTTGTTTTCACTTTTCACCATAAAGCTTTTAACTCACAAATGGATAACGGTGTCCACTGGTGTGTTGCTGAAGCAAAATTGGTCAATTGGACATATAGTAGCAGTAGTGACTATTAGTTAAAATTAGACTCCTAAAACAATTCCATACTATGAAATTAAGCTCAATTGATTTCTCATACCCCCTTTTTTTTTTTTGAGAAGAGATTTCTCATACCTTGAACTGGGTCCCAATACGATCTAACATATTAACATTTGATAGGGATTTGAGGTTCCAAATCTACTAAGCAGGGATTGGATATCTGTCCCAGGGAAAAACTGATATGATCTCTACTTCCATGGTCAGTAGTCACTATAATCTTATGAACAAATTAGGATTGCAAAGCTAGCTAAAGCATTAAATGGGTGGTGTGTGATTTTGGCTGATTGCATGATTCAAACATTAGATAAAGATTGGCCAAACACAATTCCGGAGGACGGTTTGTCATGTTTGGTGTTATAACTGTTTAAGGAAAAGAAATTTTGGGCTATAAAACTAGTTGGCTACCTGTGTTTGGTGAGCGGTCCGCAGAGCCCTACTGCCTCACCAAACAACAAAAAATTGAGGGCGGTATCGCCCACAAAAAGGAGCGGTACCATCCTTCAAGAAAAAGAGCTATGTTTGTTGTTGGCGTGGGATTCATGCCAAAAAATTATGTATCCCACACCTAAAAGCTGTAGATTTATTTTTTTTTTAATTTTTTTTTGTGTGGATCATAGCTTTATATTAAATACGGTATATTTTACTTATATTTTATACAAGTTAATAATAGAATTTTATAAATTAATAATTATAATTATACTTATACTTATAAATTAATAATTATACTTATGAGTTAATAATAAATTAATAATTATAATTATTAAATTACTATTTACATATTAAATTAAAGTAATTATAATTTTTACCTAATAAATTATATTTATAAATTAATAATAATGCAAACAAAATATATTTTATACAACTTAACCGCTAACAACAGTTAACAGCATTACCAAACACCTCACAAGTTAACAACTGTACCAAACATCTCACAACTAATTTCAGAGCTTTAAGTTCAAATTTTTTTTTTTCACAGCTTAACAACTAGCGTTGAAAATCAACACAATCGCTCTATCAAACACACGCAACTGTCTTTAGTGGTTAGGGGTTCGTTTATTACCAAAATATACTACCCGCCACAAAATGTGAATTGAATGGGCTCACACCCGGTCCTGGATCCTTCCATCAATTAAACGTAAGCCTGACCTCAGCGTTATGTCATAAAAGTATTAAATCTCTTCGATGATTCAGTTTATTCAGACAAAAGTACACTAAAAACGACGTAGTTTTGATTGTGTATGAGGAAAACGCAAAATTAGATTTCAGTAGGCAAACCGCAAATGTGTCAAGGATCTGTGCCTGGTACAGGTTTTTGTTTATGACCTAGCACTAACACACATGATTTGAGACATAGGAAGTTCATAAGTAGTAAAGAAGCAGTCCTAGGGGATCTGCAGAATACTAGAACACAGAAGAGAAAAGCTAAAGAGAGGTCTCAAACCCCACACTGCTCCAGTAAAAACCATAAATTAAATGGATAAGAGCTTGCAGTCGCAGAAACTAACAATATGGCTAACTGGGTTCATAAACCTGCTTCAATATTTCAAAGATAAAGAATATTGAACTACTGATACTGATTTCACCCCACCACTCAATCGGCAACTATAATTTCTCACAGATAAAAAATGCAAAGAGTAAAGGAAAAGATAAGATGAAGCATTCCAGGTAGATTACAAAAAAACTAGCACAAACAAAAAAACATGCATTCGTCTCCCATATTTTCATATCCCCAACAACTGCGATTAGATTTTGAGTTGTTCCAGGCTCTGTACAGTTTGAGATTCTACCTGCTTGTTTCCGGTAACACCCTCAGATTCTGGCCGATTGTCTCCAGTAGCACTCACAGATTCTCGTTGGTTGTTTCCAGTTGGACTCTCGGTTTCCTCCACTTGAGCTGGAGGTATGATTGGAATAGCAGTAGGATTAGCCGCTGGAGCTTCTTCTGCTTTAGCTGTGACATCAGGAGTACCTAGCAACTTAGTCTCTTCTACTTTAGCCGGCAAAAAATGTGGAATAACTTTTTGAGGATCGTCCTTTAGAATAGATTGAGGATCTTCTTTTCTAGAAGTTGGAGCAGCATGTGCTGGCACAGCATGCCTGATATTGACAGGTGGAGCAACTCGAACAGGAGCAGCCCGCATTGCCTGATGAGAAATGGCAGATGGTGGCGGGATTGGAGGTGCTGAGAAAACAGGTACAACAGTCCTTATGGTCACTGGGGGAGCAACACCATGGCAAGAGGTCCTAATTTGTCGAATGGGAACATATGGAGCCGCTCCAGCGGCAGGGAACTTCTGAGGGCGAATTCCACGGACATCCTGAGTGGGCAATGGTGATGATGGCACATGCCTATCGTTTGCTGTTGTTGACGATAATCTTGACCGAAGAGCTGTCTTTGGGCATATTAATGGAAGGATTTTTGATGTAAGAGCAGGGGGAGACTGTAGGCTTGTAGGTCTGGGACTCTGAACTGGAAATTTCCTTGAAAGTGTTATTGGGCCATTAGAGGAATTCGCCATTGCTACCTTTTCTTTCAATCGGTAATTCAACAGCGCCCGAGTAATAGTGATCTGTTCTAGCTCGTCGTTGTTCTCTACTTCAGATGAAGAACTTGCAGCTTCCTTTGCCACTGGCCAGAAAGGAAAAATGAACAATCATTTTACATTACACTGTAGTTTCTAAGGTCAATTCAAACATGTCAGCGATGCCACAAGATCACAAACAAAACAGTATGATTTAAACTGCTCTACTCTTGGTCCAATGTTCTAAATTCTAATACTACTAGTATACGATTTTTGGGCATGTGGTCGGTTAAACTGCTCCTATTCTTATGCCAATGCCCTAATACTACTAGTCTACAATCGTCTAGGATGCACTTGCATGTTTCCTCTTGAAATAATATAAACGATATTATAGGGCAGTATGCATCAACGATTCCAAAGCAAAGTTAAGGATCGAATAAAGAACAGATATTCAGCTCCACATAGAATGACGATAACGAATTTCGCCAGCAATGCATAGCACGAAAATCTCGGCAGCAGACAGTAGGCTGCACAAAATTTTCATAGTAGCACCAAGCCACTTCTTTGTTATATCTACTATACCTGATACCATACAATTTTCCCCATCTCACTTAGGAGTTAGGAATCCATCAATGGTGTCTCGGATAAATATTTTATAGTCCTTTTCTTCTGTAAGCAGAAACAAGGTTTTTTTTTTTTTTTTTAATCCTTAAGAGATGAGCAAAATGGTTGGTATCAATCAATCATTCCTTCTCACTCGAGAAAAAAGTTTTCCATAGAAATTACCAATTTACTGGAAAATAAATGGAAAGAAATTGGAACGAACATTGTTTTAGAGATGTCCAAGCTGCCAAAGCTGCATTCTTCTCTGCTTGTTTCTTACTCTTAGCAGGTTCCCCCGTGAATGTGATTCCAGCCAATTCCACTGACCCTGTAAATATTGGAAGGTGACCAAGGCCTGACCTGAATGTTGTGTATTGTGGCAATGGAGCACCGACTCTTTGTGCAATTTCCTGTAAAAGGTTCTTGTAAACCCCTGTCTCATCCTAAAACAAAACAACCTCCAATCAGTACAAATATAATTAGCAAGAGATGTGTATTAAAACATACATGTAGTGCGAAGTATTAGACCTTGAACTCATTAGAGACCACATTAACATATAAGATTATTTGAGTAACACGTAAGCAACCAGAATATGCTGGTTAAGATGGCAGAAACTAGAGACTATAAGCGGCGGATACTAGGGAAGGCAGAAAGGAGCAACTCTACCCACTCAGTTTCTTTTTTCCGTTCCTTTTTCTTAAAGAAAATAAATACATTTTTCATAAATCTAAGGATTTTACAAACATTAAAGGACCTTTCACAATTCTGTCTTATGATGTTATAGGCACCATAACTTCAGTCTCACATATACTTTACCCCTGTAGCCTTAAGTCTGCATCAATTACAGGCACCTGCTTGGGAGATGAAGCAGGGGAGAGAAAAACAGGTAAATCATTCAAAGAAATGGTACATATTCAAAAGCCATGGTATATTTACAGACAAATTTCAACAGTAGAAGAAACCCAATTTAAAGACAAAACAGAGTTTCATCCACTCTCCAGATCTTCTCCCTCACCTAACATGTCAGGAGCATAGAAAGACTGTGTACCACAACAGAAGGAGGTTGATAATATGCTAGATGCTCCTTGAAATACATGACAAAATATGACAAGCGAGAGCTTTGCGTAGAAACCTTTCTACTTACAACTATGTTTAGAAGCAACTATTTAAAGAAATCTTAGGCTGAATAGATATATCTTGAAAGAAAGATTATATTGCACTATTCACTGAAGATAAATACGCAGATATGACTCCTTTAGAACAGTTTGCTTCACCTCTGTAAAATTTTTAAAAAAAAAATTAAATTCAACATATTTTGTATTTGATTCTTAATCCAAAAACAAGGTGATGCCTCTTATCTGTACTATTCATCACTTTCAGGACATTAGTATTTGAGCATTTTACAAGCTTGAAGGAAATTGATTCAAAAATCATGAAGTCAATCAATAGATTTTGCATTAGTTTCTCTTGATCAGGAAACAGTTCACTATATTATTTGTAGCATTTCTCACAGTAAGGGCAGTCGAGGTTTCGAGCATTCTACAAGTTCGAGAGGGACTTAGTTGACAATGTCATATATGGAAAGATTATCAATGTAACCGTCCAGATATTGTAACAGGACTTTCCTTAAAAACGAGCAGTTTAGATATCCATTAAAGTTTTCCTAAGATGCAAATGCCTAATGGCAGTACAGCACAAATTGGAGATCAAATGAACAGAGGAAATCAGTCTCATTAGCTATTGTACATGTATATGGTCTATAAGTAGACATTACTGACTAGATTAAGCTTCCAGAGACAGCCGGGATACTTTGTAATGAACCTCCAGACTAATTGAAGTTAGTGCCTCATTTGAGCTGATTAGTTACAAGAATCAGTCCTGAGAATGCGAGATACAGCTTTCTCCTAGATGTAGAGACAATTAGAGACCAAATGAGGCTAAATTCCAAGCCTCTCAAGACAGGCAGAACTTTCCCATGTTATCACCGTTTCCTTAATTAAAATAGAGAATAAAATCCATTTCCACACCAATTATCCTCTCTCAAAAGTCAAAACAGGTAGAACTCTCCCATGTTATAACCATTTCCTCGATTGAAATAGACAATAAGATTCATTTCGCCCTAAATACCCTCAAACACGGCCAATTACTGGTTAAATCAAGCGCAGGAAAAACTTCATAGTTTATCCCGAGAATATACTGTTATAACACATAATAGCAGAAACACTTCCCAGCTAAAACAGCTCAATTAGGTCAAAAAGAAAGAGCTAAACAGCTAAAAAAAAGAGGAAGTTAAACAACGACAGTAAAGAGAGTTTAGTATACAAAGGATGAGGCCAAACGAACCAGAATGCGAGCTGCGAGTGAGTGAGAGGGGCCACGATTGGACAGGGAGTTGAGAGCAACCTCAGCGGCGGAGTGCTCAGCCTGTCGGAGAGTGGAGCAGTAATTAGGACTCTCAAAGATCTCCCCATTGAAATTCACAGTAGCCTTGAAGCGTGGCTCGTGGTCCGGACCCTCCCTTAAACTCGTGTACGAAGGCAGGTTGAAACAGCTCCGCTGCGCCAGCTCCTGCAGCTGGTTCTTGTACATTTCGCCTCCTCTTTCAGCTTCACCTCTCAATTCTTTTTACTTCCATTCCCTTCCAATCTTCTACAATCCCCTCGCTCGGAAAGGAAGGAGAAGCGGCTTAATGGAGATCGTATCGGACTGGTAATCGGGTCCGCTGGCGACGATCAAGGGGTAGTTTTAGGGTTTGGTCCAGTCTAGAGAGAGAAGAAGAGGGATTAATTGTTTGGTGGTGGAGACCGGAGAGTATTATTAAATTATGAATTTGTTAATTAATGTTTTATCACTGTGAGTCAACTTAACGTTCGTATGCATGGATGTGATGTGATCCTCTCCTTGGAAATTTTTTTTTATGTACTATAAAAGTCATCATAAAGTCATCAGAATTTTCAAAATGATATATATTGATGATTTTTTCATCTATAAATTTATATAATCTAATGGACAAATCATATAGACATATCACATAAATTAAAAAAAAATCTTTTTTAAAAAAATCAAATAGACATATCACATGTTTATATAAATTTATGGATGTTTATTTTATTAATGTGTAATGCTTCCACTACAATTTTAATTACAATAGTACTACATATAAGGGATATGTACATAACCGACCATAACCCACATGGCAGTATGACTGGGCAAGCCACATTGGCAATTTCAAAAAAAAATACAGCTCAGCAAAATTGAAAAAAAAATCAATTGCGGTAATCGATAAACTCATCTCGCAAAAAAAACTCTCACAAATAAAAAAATTGTGTCCGAAAAAGCTCTCATGAAGAAGACGAAATCCATCTACTCCGGCCACTTTCCGGTGCCATTATACCTTGTCTGTAGATGTAAAGTAACAGGAGGGCTGCCGCCTGCCATTTATCACTCGATTCAAGTTGTCTCGTATTATCAGAGTTGAACGAAACCATTCGAGGAGCTGTGTTAAAGGTATGTTCATGACCCATCTTGGTTAAAATCTATTGTAGTTGTTTCGATCTCCTTCTCTGGTGTGTTATTCCCAAGTATTTCAACAGCGCAATTAGTAGTATTTGGTACTTGAGGTTTGTTTTGAGTTTGAATATACTTCAATCGGTAGTGTGTTATTCCCATGTAATTAAATATATAGCTTAATTAGTGGTTTTTGTTTTCAGTTTGCTTATACTGTAATACAAACGACGTTACTGCAAAAAATTTACGGATTAAGCTTGAAGCATATATTATTCACGTTAACTAATTACATGTATGAATTACATTTGGATTACAATACATTGATTTATTACAGGTGTTTAATACATGTAAACGTACCTATTACATTATTCATACTATTACGTTTGTGTAGGTTAACTCAGCATGAAAAAAACAAATGCAGCTAAGAGGAATCTAACAGAACAACCCACAAAGAAAGAGCTTGGCAATATGCAAGAGGGTAAGAAGAAGTAGACTCCCTTGCAATACAAGTCCAACCTGACATGCATCTCATCACTACTCCTCAGAACCATAAATCTCAATAAGACACATAAGAAGGTGTCGAAATATTTTCAAAATAATAAATAAATTTTTACATTGGTAGTTTTATATCAATGGACACAACTTTTTTCTTACAACCCTCTTGAATACAACCATTCACAAGAGGTGTGTTTTTTTTGACAAGAGACGTCTTTCTTTTTAGACACAACCATTCACCAAAAATGTGTGTTTCTTTTTGGACATAACCTTTCACCAAAAGGTGTGTTATTCTCTATAAATACATCATTTCAAGACATTCAATTACAATCTAAAAATCATCTAAAAAACTCTCAAACTTGGATTCCATCCTTTGCTGCTATCCTGTGCACACCAATTAGTGGAGACAAATAACACTTTAAGGAAATCGTTAATACGTGCCTTGAAGCAAAATTTAAATTGTCAAAAATTTTCTAACATTCTACATTGTCGAAATTTCTCCAACAAAAGGTTATAGAGAATACTCCATTCTGGTATCTATATAAAATTTTCATTTATGAGCGAAAGCCTATTATCCGGACAACGAAGAATGATGAGCACATACTGTAAAAACATGAGATACAACCAACCAATAGTCCTATAAAACTACAACCAGATCTACAACCTATAAGCTCATATTACTTAGACGATTGTTATGAAAGTCGTAATCGAAATACTAACCAGATGTTCTATCGAGTCTATTGCCACTGGTTGCCGCTCGAAAACTCTAATAACAGATGAAATTGTCGAGGTTGCTGTATATTCGTTGAGAGAGAAACAAACAACAGACAATAAAGGAAATAAAAAAAATATAAAATAGAGAGAGAAGCAGGAAAAACGTAGGTCACGGGAATTATTTTTTTTTGGAGATGCCAACGTGTCATGCCGCATTGGTTATGGCTGGTTATGGACATAATCGTTAGGGACCTATACAGTTTTCGTTTTAATCATGATACACACGATTTTTTGAATTTGACAGATAGATAGACACATTTGTGACTGTGATGACCATTGCAATGACTTTTGTTGTACTAAAATCAAACAATAACCCACACAATAACATCAAATAGGTTCATCAATCAAGTACTCAATCACCAAATAAGTAAGTAAATCAAGCAAGAAGTAAAGAGACATGAAATTTACGTGGTTTGGCAGAAAGCTTACGTTCACGGGTGGTAGTGATCGCTTGCACTATATTGGAGAAGAGAAATCAAAGTGGAGAATCCACCAATACAATAAGATCAAGCTTCTTGAGCCTTCTCTCACTCACAAAAGGTGTTTTCTCTCACAAAAGTTGTCTCACAAAGTGTGTGTGTGAATTAGGGTGAAAACCCTTACAAATTGTAATTTATACTACAAGTCCCGACATCAAAGTCCAATCAATCGGACTGGATCCCAATCAATTGAGAAACAACAATATCATATGAAATTGAAATCTGGGTGTAAACTATCCAGACAGTTACAACTGGTGTCTGGATAGGGTTGTCCGAACGACACCTAGGCTCATCCAGACAGCAACCCCATAACTACAAAAACGTACACCTTCAAACTGCAGCAACCGAGCCAATAAAACCACGACTTCTACACCTCTACACCGTTAATCACCAAGAAGCACTCCACACAATCCTCAACATTTTGTTTTTGGTTTCTCCTGTGTTTTTTTTTTTAGAAAAACACAATCAATCAAACACATACATAAGTAAGCAATAAGCACAAGATATAAAGGATTTCTTCATAATTACCTAAATTATAGGATTAGAAATGAGAGAGATGGAGGAAAGCCAACAGGGAGTCATGTGACATTAATCATGGTCACGTGCCTGATATGACCATGATGAGTATATGGTGGTTTCCACTTTCCACACCAATAGTGCAAAACCACTTTCTAATAGAACCATATAAGTATGAAATGATAACAACGTTCGCATCAAAGGCACCATGGAATTGGAAATTTGAAATCTCAAAACATTAAGGATGTTCAATTACAAAAATACCCCCCAAATGTTTTAGTTAGTTCCTTATGGTTTGTCGTTAGCCAAGGGGTTTTATAGAGACTGAACACTAAAATAAACACTAAGTTCGTTATCATGGACAAGGGTGATGAGTGGGGAACAACCTTTATAAATCTCCTAAATTGGTGAAGTTTGACTAGCAAGCGAAGAACAAATATTCCACCATTCGGAATTAGAAACACTTTTGACAAATTGGAACCAACACATGCAACTCCACACAAGTGTAAATCTACAATTTGGTGTCTTGCAAACTCAAAATGATTTTTTATGTTTTTAAATTTTTTTGTTCTCTCTAACAAATCAACTCCAATTGATTACTTTATTAAACCCAACTTGGAAATACATTTTACATCAAAGAGACACACTCTTTATAAGATATGTACGTCAAGAATCCATGCATCCCCCTAAAGGAGGGCCTATTATGTTGGATTAATTTATTCTCCCTAGTCGATGTGAGATAACCATGAAGTTCTAACAATGTATTTTTTGGGCGCATAAGTTCGTGGGTTTAAATTAAATTTTAAGTATTGATTTGTAATATTGAGTGTTTCTGATTTGTCGATTGTATTTCTCCACCTTTCATACTCATTTTGTTGATTATCCCACCTCCAAATTTTTTAGAGTCGGTTTGAGTTTGTTTTCTGATTTTTCGTTTTAGAAAACGAAGGGAAAAAAAAAAGTCTTCATTTTGTTTTATGTTTTCAAGTGATTTTAGCAACTTTCTGTTTTGAGTGTTTTCTAAGATGAGAACAGCCAAACTTGTTTTCTAAAATAGGCATACCAAACATGCTTTTAAAATTGTTGTGGAGATTATTCTCCATATAAAGCGGTGACAATAATGTATGAATATATAAAAGCTCAAATACATCAATTAAGTTCCATTAATACACCAATGAAAGGTGGCTCGGTTGACAATCGACTATGTTAGACATATGTGTGCACAAGATTCGATTCTAATGTAAAACATATTTTTCAACAGTATTTAAAAAAAGAAAAAAAAACTCGTCAGATTCTTCTCCGGAGCAAAAAATAAATGCTAACTAATTGCAGGATCCAAGAATGGTTGTGAACGGCATCTACAAAATCATAGTCTTCCAGGTCAAAGCTTGAGGCTCCCTCTTTGTATATTTATCCAAAAGAAGTCTATCCAAATTCCCCATGGTTTTGTTGAGTGTGTTAAAAAAAGACTTTCAGTGCGCTAAGTGCTAGATGGATATCTGGATCGTTTGGACTTATGGGCTCAAAAGAAGTCTTAGCTTGACGAGGCCCAATCTCTTGTCATATTGCGTCCATACTCAATCCATCCCTAATATAGGCCCACAAACTGCAGTCCAAAAGCCCATATATAAAATTCTGGTCCGGTCCGGTTCCTTAGTCGTTTTACGTCATTGTTCTATCCATGGACGAAGAGCGAGCCCGTGAAACTGTAAACGAACTGTTTCATTATTCGTACGTCGTCATAAAGCGAGATAAGGACAGGACATCGAAAACGACGGGCGAACGTAAACAAAACGCTAAATCCTACATCTTAAAATAATAGTCAACAAACCTTCGCTATCCATGGCCCCACCGAAAAAAACAATCCAACTGTCCATGATCTTCTAATCCGCCTTGGCTTTTGGTTTTCCTTTGAAGACCGTCATTACAGTTATATATTTTACTCTTCTCAAAAAAAAAAAAAAGGTCATATATTTTACCACTAGTTTTTTTTTTCTTCAGTGGTTTAAAAACCGGATCGAACTAACCTGGACCTGGTCCGGTTTATATGTTAAGAGTCGGTGTTTTAATGAATCGGCCTATTTTATGAGAATCGGCTTATCGATTTACATGTACATAAAATGCCTTCAACTTGGTTTGAGCAAAAAGTAATATATCTTGATCCAATATTGCTCTCACATAATAGGTAAGGTTATTGAAGTGAAATGCTCAACTTATCAAAAAAAGAACTGAAATGCTCAACATTTTATTGGAGGGGTATCTCGTCTTGTTGAGATGCTCTCTCCTTGGCTACCGTGCTTTAAATGGTCTCTTCAGATGCATTCTTCTCCGCTGGACTCCTAGACTTTGTCTTGATCAATGATCGAAGTAGCTCCTCAATTGATGTGTTAACTGACATCTTGTGTCACATGTCTAATATTCTAATAGAGTGTGATTTTGGTATCATATCAATGGGTATTTCAATTTAAAAAAAAAGTTTGATTCTTTATTTCGTATGGGTCATGGGGATCCTAATACAGGTTGGCAGTACACAAACACCAAATTATTAACAAAACCTAGATAACATCGTTATTCAATCTATATTATAATAAATATATAACAATATTGTCACCACCAGATCCGATGCTTTTAATTACTCGTACTTATCAAAGAAAAATATTTATTATCTAATTGTAGGATTAATTAGAACACCCCCACATCATTAATCACCTGGATTTGGATATGGAGATTAGAGAGGACACCTGTTTATGCCCTGCAGCAGAAACTGTAGGCAGTGAAAACTATGACCATGCGATTTGTTTTTTAAAATAAAAAACAGTACGAATCTCACCCTTAAAGATAGATCAGACGACTGTATTCGAAATTACAATTTCCACTGGACCACTACCGTGCCCTTAACTCATGGCCTTATCCTGAACGTCAAAGAAAGCATTAACCATCTAATGAATTTTGATTATAAATAAAGGAGGACATATTTGACATTTTCTTACTTGCATGGCATAATTTCTGGTGGTCCATTTTACAATCTAATCATAAAATGATGGAAGCATTCTTTAGTTTCTTACCAACCCCACCAATTATTGAACCAACGCCCTACTTCACTTTTACATAGCCAAAAACCCTCCGCCTCCTCACACTTCATTTCAACTTTATTCACAAGTTTTGCAAATGACTGGACGCAAATTCAATCCAATAATCGAACAAAGCTTGAACTAGAACTATTAAGACAGGTGACTTGATTGATGATCAATTGAATTAGACATATACTTGTTCAATGTTCAATTTCGATGGGAATTCAACGATATTTCGAAAAAAAAATTGAACTAGAAATTGATGAGATTGGTCAAATAACAAAGAAACCGCATTAATATTTCCTTTGAAATCTCGATTACAATCTCTCCAGTTAGGATTACAAGCGTTAAGATTCAAAAAGGATTCCCTCCTTTACATTCCACTCACCAAAACAACTACTGAAACTCTAAGCCTGAGCGCCCCAAACAAAAAGAAGTAAACAAAAAAAAGAGTCAAAATCTGTCATAAATCCAGCTATAATCCTCCCTCAGGGTTACCGTGGTAATTTCAAAAATTAGTCCTGGAAGCCAGTTTTCTCCCATATTGCATTTCTGACTCTGCTCAGATCCCGCCCTTTCAAAGTCCTCCCAATACCTTCATGCACCGAGAACGACGCGATCCTTGTCCTCGCCATCTGCCTCGCCAACAACTCGTGCGGAGGGATCCTTGCTTCTCCCTCGAACGAATCACCGCCGTCCGCGTAATCATCCTCGTCATCACTAACTCTCCTCCGATTGTCCCGGTTTTCGTCCTTCAAAATCTTGGACCAGTCCGGTATACTGACCGGGAGCGACGACGGAGTCCCGCCTGTACAATCAACGCGGTTCGATGCTGTTTTCTTGGTGAATCTAGAAGTCGGAGCGGCCTTACCGCGGAACTCGGGCGAGTCAGAGCGAGTTGCCGAAAGGTTGTAGATATCGGACTCGTCCAGCTCGAATCCAGACTCGGACACGAGAGGTGAGTGGTGGTGCTGGTCACTAGAGAGAAATCGGTAATTCCGCCTGGCGAGGTAGGTCTTGGCCGTGGCCATGGGAGGTCTGGAGTTCTTGGTTCTTGGGTTTCCTTAGCTGGCTCTGCAATGGTTCTGCTTTTATAAAGGTTGGGTTGCATAATGGATAATTGAGTCTTCAAAATTCTTCATCGCGGAAATGACCTTAAACACCCTAACAGAAATAATCAAATTCCACGTCGGATTTTCAATTTGTCCCCTCAGAAACGCCAAATAATCCAAGGCTCCGTTTCCCTGCATCGCATGGTCACAAGGAAAAGGTTTTGACCATATCTTAAGGGTTTAGATCTTTCCACGTGTCAGCTGATAGAATGGCTTTTAATATCAATCCTCTGGTCTTGGATAATGTATAGATGTATAGATAGATAATGCATTCAGTTCAAAATGTTGATAAGATAAAATGATAGATATGGATAATTTTTAATATATAATCGATAGATATACATAAATTATTGATTGGACAGATCATATCATCCGATGAGCGTCTCTACAATAGGAGTCGTTGTAGTCTGTTTTTAATCGCATATGTCAAGTCTATTTTATCAAATTCAAAAAATGATATCATCTCACACTAATAAACATAATAAACTCTTGTGATTAAAATTATATGGAAACTGCAATAATTTTGACTGCGTCAACCTTAAACTCATTTTATCCTGCTATCCAGGAAGTAGAAGAACATTGCCAATTACCATGAACTATCGCAGTAGAAAAAATAAAAAGCTAAAGTTACCTTTCCGGTCATGAAATCCTGTGAGGTTGGAGACACGTGTTTTGTTTTCATGCACTGAATATTTGGAAGCGTGACACAAGGTTTTTGCTATTTGACAAGAAAGACCGAAGGAACAATGGCTCGTTTATTGAAATGATAAATTTGAGTGTGATAATTTTTATTGCAAAAGAAAGAGGTTCTAAGTTTAAGTTTCATAAGTATTTTTATTATCGTAATTTATAAGATAAGTGTGTGTGGATCTCACTCTGTGTTATCTTCTGTTTTGGATCTCGACTCATATCTCAACTGGTTATGGGGTTACAATGACTCGAGATTTATCAATTAATTGTTCAAATGGATAAATAATTGGTTTCATATTTTTTTTTAAAAAGGGCGAAGGGCATTTCGGGGACATCAATTTTTATCTTGATAAAGCCCAGTAGCTAATTTGTCGCGACATGAAAATGAGGAGAAGATTGGGGAGACGATGTTCATTCACCTGACCTGGTTCAAGAAAAGAGTACAAAGAGTGGGGTCCTGTTTCGACGTTCAAGATCGTTGACAGGTGTGTGTTTCGTGTATAACGCCACGTGGAATCAATTAACCCAAGTAAGGGTGGAGGCGTGGATGGCACGTGAAGTGGGCCCGTAATTGTATCTAGGTTGTCTCAACTGCACCAGCTGGCCCCCATGTCCTCTCGATCGCGACAACTGATAATATCCTTTACTGTTGTTAGTTTTCTCTAGAAAGTTGACGAGGTTGATTATGAGTTTAGTTGAACGTTGAAGGGAAACATCTTTCTTTACTAGTGAAAGCGATATATGTATGTGTGCCAGTGTATAAATAGGGGTCACAAAAAATTTATTTCAGATTGGTTTCAGGTCGAACAATAATACGTGTTTACGAAATATTTATATGTCCGAACCTTAATTCGGATTGAATTTTCGAATGTATTTAATTGATCAAACTCATATTGATTTAAATTCGGATAATAATCTAATATGAGTTAGGGTCCGAACAAGTAAATTAGACAAAATTTCTGTGTTTAGACCCTAATCTTATTTTAAACAGGACAAAATTTTTGTGTTTGGATCCATATTTCGGATATATAACTTATGATCAAACTTGGTTTAATTCGGATAGAATAAATTCGGTCATCCAGACCGGACAAAATTTTGTCATCCTTATAATATATATATTTGGATTAGTGGTAGTGGAGAGTAATCTTTTTGGTCATTGTGGCTTTTGCCACCATAGTCGGTCAATCATAATAGTGTTTGGTTCAAAGTATTGATTCCCACAAATGAGAAGTTTTGTTCCTAAATTCGCAAGATAATGGCTTTTAATTTGGTGATTTCCCTCACGAATATTGTTAATTGATCGTTAGCTTGCATTACCTTTACAATCATGAAAGATATATGTCATCAAATTCTTTGTTCTCCAAACTCAAAAGCGGAAAACAACACGTCTTTAGTCATGTAAAACTTGCAAGAGAACTTACCTTTTCTTTTCAAAGGTAAGTGTTTTAGTGGAGTGGGTATTGAGGTTCAAATCTCTATAGCTATTTAGATAATAGTTTAGTGGTGTATTTCATTGGGATCAAATTATATGAATTTGAAATGTTCTAAGTTCGATTCTCATTTACGGCAATACTTTTATGGTCATACGCTGAATTTTGACCAAATTAATTCTATCATGATCATGTGGGAATTTTCTATGTGCGCAAAAGCCATTTTATCATGTTGTTTGGTGTGAAATTTCTACGTGCACAAGTTTTTCGATCTGAAAATTTATGCCCATTTCAAATGGGCAAATGAAAAACTTGAATGATATCGTTTTTAGTTATAACAAAAAGGAAAAAGGGTTTAAAATTCTTAGAAGAAGAAGTGTAGAATAAGATTTTGACAGGTTTTCTTCACTCAAAATTCTGATCTCATCCATATGTCGAGACTTCTTGATCACCGGTTATTTATGGTATGTTCCAGTGATACATATTTAGGCACAATGATGCGGTTCATAGATTTGGTGGAGATCGGTTTCTCTTGATGAATAAGAAGTCAAGAATCTTGATCCAGATCATTGTTTTTTAATGTCTATGTTTATTTGTTTCGTCTACTCGAGTATATTCTAGTGTAGTACGGTATAGTGTAGTGTTTGTAATTTTCTAGGCCGATGCTAATAATTTCCTATGCTGTTTTCATGGTGCTAGGTTTAACGTTTAGTATCATGAAATGAAGCCCAAGGGTTTCAACCCTTTTCAAAAAGAAGAAGTAGAGAAAAAGACTTTTTTTTTTAATTCTTAAATCAAATCGACAAAATAGTAGTCTAATCTTCAAATGTAAGCTTATCAAGTTCGTTATTGAAATTGATTATTACTTTTTACTATGGTAGTTCTATTAAACTACCAAATTATTTTACTTAACCAATGAAATCAGCCAACAAGACGAAGTTTGTATACATGTCTCAAGGCAAGGTAGACATCGCGATTAGCCAAAAAGTTAGGCATATATAGACATCTCATGCTAATAGTTTATCAATTTTCTTGTGATAATGATCTATGATTATGACCACCATTATTTTTCTTACGGCCAATAATTGATTAATCTATGTATGATTAAGTGTTGAAAGATACATTTTAACAAGTGGAGGGAATCAAAGGGCTCTTGTTTCAAAGCAAACTCACCTTGAAAGCCCCCTATCATGTCATCAAATGAAGTTAAGTGGACCATAACATAATGCACAAAGAAGGAATCTTGCCAATAATTCAAGAAACAATTGGCTTGGGTGGGGTTTGCTTTGCAAAAGTAATTGTGCTCAAGTGGATACTTATCTTTGCTTTACGTGTTAATCAATGAAAAGCTATATTTAATTGTTCACATGATACGTTTAATCAGTCTCTTTGATATGACCTAACAGCGGAACAGAGATAATAATAAGATTTGTTGAGAAATTAGAGCCATGAAATATCGCACCATAATAAAGGAAGTTGAAATAGAAAAATATATGCGAAAGAGCATCAACATCGGAGAAAAAACAACGGATGTTATGAAGAGACAATTGAGAGAAAATATACTATGTAGAAAATTTTTATAACTACACACTCAATTTTCTTTCACTGAGAAATTCAAGAGATTATCACCAAGTTATTCATTTTACTCTATCTCAAAGCTCACCGCATACAACCATTTGATTTATCTCTACCAAAAACACTAATAACAAATATTTATAGTAGTACAAAATCTTCTCAAGATGTTTTCAGTTACAAATATGATATCAATCATGTTCATAACTAAAGACCAACTTAAAAAACTTGTTTCGTCAAAACTGAGACTCTTTCATAGCAAAAAACTGTTATAGAATCGAAGTTGTCCATCAACTATTACACCTTTTTTTTTGCTCGACGCTATTGTTCGCGATTGCCGTCCGTGGCTTCCCCGACAGTCCAAATGGTTTCACCCTGCCCATAATTTCTTTGCCTCTTCACCATATTTTTTTTATCAATATTAAACAGGAATTCCAATATGACTCAATACACAAACAGAGAAACTTGCTTATAGATTATCCATCTTGCTTTTAGTTGGTATTCTTGAAATTCTTTTAATCTTCAATAATTTATTTCATTTAAGGGTAATAATATTAATTGACACGACAGAAGCTACTTTTTACAACAATCAAACCC
This sequence comes from Tripterygium wilfordii, assembly GCF_013401445.1. NCBI lineage: Eukaryota > Viridiplantae > Streptophyta > Magnoliopsida > Celastrales > Celastraceae > Tripterygium > Tripterygium wilfordii. The sequence goes on along the minus strand of NC_052253.1, from coordinate 11,152,054 downwards.
TACTATTTTTTTTTTGATTTTCCCCTCTCCATAGCACTAGAGAGTCATCAGAAACATCATTATAATTTGAAGAAGTGGAGCAATTAACCATGGTTTCTGATGCTTTGACCTTAACAAAGTCCCCACCAATCCCATCAAAGAAGAAGATCCATCGAACCCATCTGCAGCTCTTCTGCTTCCCAATATTGATTCATCTTTTTCATCATGTCAAATCCAAAAGCCCCACTACCACATCATCTCCATCACACTCCTCCTTCTTACTTGCATTGTTCTCTCTGCCCCATTACTTTTGCCTTCTCTACTTCTCATCCTCTTCTTCCCAATCATCAACATTCTCGGCATCGGCAAGCTAAAGAGTAGGAATTCGTGTTTCAACATTAAAAACTAGATTGATGAGTGGTAATAAATGTCAACTGTTGGATATTTTTAAAATATGAAGAGTTTTTGTTTTGAATAAAAGAAGAAATGTGTAGAATAGGTAGTGAGAAGCAATGAGTTGTGACCCATCTGGATGAACATGATATTTCTTGACAATTGGTCATGACCCATCAAAAGGTGTGTGAGTTGTAACTCTTTCAAATAGGCATGACTCATATTTGTAATAAGTCATATCCCATTTGAAGGGGGTGCACCATTGACTATATATAGCTCATGGGTTTGCCAACCAAGATACATGAAACGATAGAATTGACAAAATTTTAGCATCTTTCAAGCATCACTCTCTTTCTTTGCATTTCTCACTGAAGACCTCATAAAATTTTGGTGTTTCGTATAAGTATCAAAATTTTGATTCATATTCATTTTCTTCTAAGTTTTTAAAGTTTCACTTTCGATAGTATGAGCGTAAGTGAAAGGAAGATTTATTGTATTCTAAAAGAAATTTGTCGATAATCCGTTATATTACCGAATTTGTGAGGACTAATTTACCTAAAGAGAGTGACATTGTAATATGCCTCGAATCTTCATCTCTACTAAATTTATTTTCCACTGATATTATCCTCAATTTTCTCAAGCATGAACTATTAGATGAAATAAAGGGTTGAGATTCATTTTTTTTTCCAGAATTTCAGCTAAAAGCAATTCCAGGAGACACTCGTTTCACAAGATTGGGCCCCAGTTCAACATATGGTGATTGCCTCTTTTTTTTGGGGCGGGGGGGGGGGGGGTGGGTCAGTCAATAGTGGGCCAATGCGTAGCCCAACTTTAGTTAGTTTTTTAATATGAGGCCGAACTTTTGTTTTGTTAGTTGGGCTTAGTACAAATTTGTCACTAGGCCCATTCGGGGTAAAATTGAGATTACAGCTCACCCTATCAAAACCCTAGCCTATATACCCACCCTTCCCCACTGTCCCTTGCTTCTTCGAAACCCTAGATCGTGAATCACTTGGGAAGGAAAAATGCCGCCCAAGTTCGACCCGTCTCAGGTTGTTGACGTCTATGTCCGGGTCACCGGCGGCGAGGTAGGTGCGGCAAGTTCTCTTGCCCCTAAGATTGGGCCGCTCGGTCTCTCACCGAAGAAAATCGGTGAAGACATCGCAAAAGAGACCGCCAAGGACTGGAAGGGCCTTCGCGTCACTGTCAAGCTCACTGTTCAGAACCGTCAGGCTAAGGTCTCGGTGGTGCCATCGGCGGCGGCTCTCGTCATCAAGGCCCTGAAGGAGCCCGAGCGAGACCGCAAGAAAACCAAGAACATTAAACACAATGGAAATATTTCACTTGATGATGTGATTGAAATTGCTAAGGTTATGAAGCCTAGATCAATGGCCAAGGATTTGAGCGGGACCGTGAAGGAGATTCTGGGGACATGCGTTTCAGTCGGTTGTACGGTTGATGGAAAGGATCCTAAGGACTTGCAGCAGGAGATCACGGATGGTGATGTCGAGGTTCCATTGGATTGAGACCCGGAATCTAGCTTGGGTGAGGGATTTTGTTGTTTTTTTGTTTTTGGTTTAATTTGTATTGTTTGATATTTGAAGATTTCCTAGAATGTTCTTAAAGGTAATACATTTACTGTTATTTAGATGATTTTGAGATATCCTTTTTTTATGAATATTGATGATGGAGTTATGGTTCATGGTTTTTCGATGTTATATTGGGTTTTTACAACCCTACCTTGAAATAACTTCGGTTGTTGTCTTATAAACTTTGATCTTTCCCCTTCTTACCATAACAATTGCATATTTGTTGATGTAGCCGTATAGCAAGGGTTAAGCTTTCACATCTCTTTTTTTTTTCAGTTCTTGATATATGCTATTAAGGGTTGTGTGGTTCACTGGTTTGGTTCTTTTTGTAAGGACTGCTATGATTTATATCATTCTGCTTCTTTTAAGTTCTTATGAAGTAGGCTTTTGCTGTTCTTTGGTTTGGCCCATATTGCTTGCTTTGGTGAAGAATCCAAGTATGTTAAGGCTCCTTGCTGTATCACTTTTTGTGTTTTATTGTGCCATTTAGTGAAGTCCAAAAGCATGTATGGTTTTTTTTTTTTGCCTTGCATAATTCCCACAAAATTCCCAAAAGTAAGGTATGCTTTGTAAGGCCCCTTACTGTGTCATTTTTTTTTCCGCATTATGTTGTTTGATTAGCGTTTCTGAGTAGAGATTAGAGAATATGGCAGCATTCACGTCATGCGTAGTTCTTCATAGCTCTGTATATGAGCTTATATATATATATATATAATGGCTATACTCAATCTGTTGAAAATGTTCTTCACTTCACAGTCTGAACGGCAAAAGAACCGGAGTCGGGTGTTGTCTTGTTGATTCCTGTTAATAATGTGCTATCCTCAGGTTACCACCAGAAGTGTAGAACGTCTAACAGCTTTATCCATCTCCTTTCTTTGCATTTTTCCCCTTCCCCAAAAGGTTTGATTAACATAGGCTGGAGTGTTTTTTACGGGTGTAAGTCTAAAATTTAAGATTGAAACTTTGAATGGTGAAATCAGAGTAATGAGTAGGCCAATCAGCTCAGAAACACTAATGGATGGAGTAGGCTTTATAGCTTGATCCAACTCAGAATTATTTCATGCCTTATGGAAGGCTAATTTGATTTTGTACATGAACTGTTAGTTTTCTGTGTACACAAGTCTTATAACTGCATCATTCTGCTTTGAACTGGTCGTAGTAGCATCTTTGATGTGTTAAATAGTAGATTATTGGACCTTATAAGTTCCTCGGTAACTTACAAAATAGCTTAAACCTGCACAAGTGGGGTGGTCGAGTTGCACATTCTATTGTTAGGATTTCTGGCTAGTGAAGGAAGTCATCTCCAAGTTGGATGGAGAGTCGAGAAATGTTTTCCAAAAGTATTCAATTAAATTGATATGTGCTTGGACCTTGCAAAAAATGGCCAAGAGCACTTTCAACAAAGAACCTCACCCCAGTTACTGTTAATGAAGATGGGGCGTTGTTATCCATTATTGGTATAATCATTCCTATATTATAATTAGTTGGAGGACCTTACCAAAACATTCCAACCTAATAGCAACCAACAATAGTGCCTGATCATCGTAACTCTGCTTCTAAATGGTAAAGGAACTAGGACACTCAGCGAAGCTGTGCATGGAGGTTGCGCTTGCTTTTTTATTTTTTTATTTACCATTCAAAGCCCTCTAACCCTCCTGAGTTAGAGATCATTAGAGAAGAGGGAGCTGAAGAATTTGAAGATGACGACAATGAAGATGATTAATACTTTTAGTAATCATGAATCTTGTAGTATGATGTTTCTGGGAAGGATAGGGGGGCTCCAATTCTCCCCTAATACTATGTTAAATCATGAATTAAAATGTATGATTAAGTATTTTGGTGTTCATAATGTTAAGAAGAATATAGTTAATTTTGAAATTTTTTTCTCTAAATACTAAGTTCTAAGTCCTAAATCTTAAATTTTAAATCCTAATATCTAAACTCCGAATATTAAAAATTAAATTTTAAACCCTAAATCTTAAATTCTAAACACTAATTCTAACTCTTAAATTTTAATATGTTATTTTTAAAAATAAAATTCATGATTTTTGGGGAAGAATTGGAGTCTCTCCCATCCTGATGTCATTAATTGTACAAAAAACTGCCATTCAAAGGGGGCTAAAATCTAATTTGTCTCTTTGTGCCTGGTTCAATAATTGGTTAGATCAGGTAATTTGTCGCACCCAGTGATCCAGCTGTAGGGGAAGTCAGAAGATTGGCCAAAAGCTACCGAGTGGGTAAGCTACCGAACAAAGGTATCCTGTGCCTAGGGTTATATTTGGTGCCCTGCATTGGATAATATAATTTTACTATAGGTAGCACTATTATAATCCCCTTTATTTTAAACCCCTATATTAGACTTCTTTTTTGTCATGTCAATGTCATATTAAAGTCATTTCATTCCAATATATATATTACATACATATCCTATAGCATGTGAAGTATATTTGCATGAGTTTGAAGTGATATATTCTCTGTCTATGTCTAGGACAGAGAATATATTTTGTGTTGGTGTGTACATATACATATATGTGTACACATATGGACAGAGAATATATTCTCTGTCTAGGACCAACACTAGAGGGCGTCCGTCCACAAAGAAAAAGGTAACCACCACCACCCGTAACAATCCAACTACGTATGTTGTTGATGAGAGTGATTTTGTTCAACCTCGGGAGCCTCACAGACACAGTTCCTCATCCGGATGCCCCGAATCTAAGATTTTTTAGTACGATTTTTTTCAATCTTATGAACCAGAGAGACACAGTTGCTCCTCAATTTACAATACTCAATCTCTCTCTACATAGGGAAGTTCGATGTTAAGAAAGAAAAACTGCTCTTTACGATCCTATCTTGATCAGTAGCCAGGTATACTGCATCCTTACATTAGGGACGTACAAGATGTAAAAGCTGATGAAAATTACGGCTATCGATCGATAGCTGTGTGTCTTGGTCATGGGGAAGATGAATGACCCAATGTCCAGTATAACCTGATGACAGAGTTGGACGCATTTTGGAAACAATATGTTGAAATACTTGGCGGTGAAGAGAGGGCATACAGTGTTAAACACTCACTGAACTTTTTTCGATATGATGTTGCAACACCATTTGAGCATTGGATGACAATGCCAGACATGGGTCTATTGATTGCTTCTGCATACAATGTGATATTGCATGCTCTTCATCATGCAGAGAGTTGAACATATCTACCACTACGTACAGCTCTTCCACCACCCTATCAGCGCATTGCCATCTGTTGGGTCTAAATTAACCTTACTAGCAAGTGTACTAGTTGGCGACTACAGCACAATGATAAGCAAGGGTCGAATCCACAGGGATGGAGTTATGTCTAATCCAAATGTATACTTGTATGTATGTATGGACAATGCAAACAAAAGTGAAGTTTCACTCAAGTTCGTTTGGTTTAGTAATTAAACTAAAGACAAGCAAATAATAAAGTGTTTTTGGTATTTTCTAGGAAGAAGGAAGCGAATTATGCTAATGCACACTATATCACTAACGCAACTAAAACGAATGAGATGAGTTAATGAATATGAGATGAACACCAAGGCTTCGGAATCCCCCTTGGGAAATGACTTGCAAGGAGACAAATTCACACACATATTTGCTAATTCGGGCATAACGAATCCATACCTAAGTCGGTCTTAGCGCACTTAAGCCAAATCTCCCTAAAATCGATTATTAGCCATCTTATTGGTCTAGTCGGATATTCCTAAATACATTCTAGCCATCTTATTAGTCTAAATATGCATAGGAATTCATGAAGTTCTATGGAGATTAGGATTCATACAAATTGTCACCTAATTAAAGGGAGACACATTAATAATCAAGAGTTTCAAGAAGCATAATCTACTTGACATATTACCGTCTAAGCAAATTCTTCAAATAATTTCATCCAAAAACCTAAAGTGTTGGCCAAACACAACAAGCATGAAGAAATTGCAATCAAACATAGAAACACAAGATTTATACCCAAATCAACTCATATATATATAAATCAAGTCATACACAAAGTCATTAAACCCAAAGCTTCATCCTAACCTTGAAAAAAGTAGTTTAGTTACACATAGAGAGAGAAAGACATAAAGAGAGAAGAAAGTGGCATGAATAAACCCCAAATATTGAGATAATCCAAGTTGGGTTGAAGAATTCCTCCTCCAAGCTCCAAGAATCCCTTTTCCCCTCTGTGTTCGCTCTCCAGAAAGTCTATTCAAAGTGCCAAAAGTGTCCTGCGGCTAGGGCAAATCGCGAATTAAAGCTGACCCAAAAGCTGTTTTTTACGCCTAGGCATGTTGAATTCATGCCCAGGCGTGCCACGCCTAGGCGTAAGCTCATATTTCCGGTTCTCTTCAAATCAATGCTCCCTGGACTGGGCGGATGGAATTATTCTGGGCGTGCATAAATGCTGCGCCTAGGCGCACCTCCCCTAGGCGTGAGCCTAGGCACATTTCTTCACCAAAATCTCCAGATCTGTCCTGGGAACTTCAAATGACCATAACTTCTCCATATGACCTCCGATTTGAGTGATTTTGGAGTCCACGGAAATATTGAGATGTCTAGTTTTCAATGCCTTTTGTTTCGCTCAATTACAATAACTTGGAAGAAAGTTATGATTATTTGAACACACAAAGGTCGGTGGACATTTTCTTCAATTCAGCCCTTTTTCCGGTGCTTTTCATCCAAAACGCAATCAACCTATCAAAATACAAATCAACACATAAATATACTCATTATTTATCAAAAGGAAGCCTAAGAGGGGGAGATTTCTACCAAAAAAATAGGTATTATCATATCTATCACCATCGCTATAGGGCATGTAAATGGTAATCACTACATCAAAGTTGATTTGACAAGGTATTATCCGGCCAATGCCTCCCATCACTCCTGAATGGGTTCACTGTAGGCATATTTACGCAGTTGCATGGGCTACTCCGTATGCGGAACGATTCGATTCGATGCGTACATGCACTCATATGGATTCATCAAATCTTCCGAAATTTTTATTCATGTGCTTGATTAAATTATTGTCTGTCTTGAAAAATTATCAAATTAGTAACAAAAAATATATTTTATCTTTTATTTACAGAAAAATTAAAAAAGAAAATAATAAATTAATAAAAACCAAAAATATTAATCAAAATCAAAACATTTAAATTAATAAAAAAATGGGTGAAAAAAATAGAATTAAGAATGTGATCTTTTTATTTAATATATATATATATATATATATATATATATATGTTTAGTATATGTGTGTGTATATCTATATATATATATGTGAGAGTGGGACATGATATGACATGAATTGAAATGACAGCCTAGGGTGGGGGTTCAAAATAGTGGGTTTAAATATCCAAATCCTTTTACTATCTTATGTATAAGTTAATCATTGAATATGTTGATTTTTTAATTTAATTCTATTTAGTGTTTAGAAAAGAAATTGGTATTAGGCCTGTATAGTATAATTCTTATGCAATACATTGTTTGGTTGGTTGTTACACAAAATGATAGTATAAGAAGATATGTGATAATATATCTAAACTATCCCAACTAAAACAATTACTATTTTTTAATAATTTCTCTTATAAATATTTCTATGGAAATTTAAAGATAAAAAGTAGTTAGATTTTCGTGGTTAGAGTTTTTTTTAGAGTACAAACAGTATATAAAGTAATAAGTGGTTAGAGTTTGTTTTTTAAAGAGGGTATTTTTTGTCATTTGACGTGTTACCTCTTATCTAAAGCGATCTGTATAAATTAAAACGTGTTGGTGTCTTAATATTATACAGCCTGCACCGTATACGAGTCTCATTTTACATAAAATTATATTATTATGAGTTTTTTAAAAATTACCAAACACTTAATAATAAAGACACTTGATAATAAATGATAATTTTATACTATAAAGAGTTATATCCTCTACTCCAAACGGACCCTAAATCACATATCGTCCCGTGGAGAATGTGAAAGTTCACATATAACAAGGCCAAATCTCCGAATCTAGTAAATGTATTTTTTTGGTCTAAGAGTATAAGACATTATTCGCTAAGTGAATTTCATGCGAGTCTGAGGGAGGGGCCAAAGCGAAGCCCTTGGTCCAAGGGTAGACGGGATATTAAATAACGTCAAATGCTCCATTTGCTCCCAACTCAAAAAGGATCAACCTTACTAATGGAACATACAACTAAATCAAAGAAAACAACCTTTCTTCCTATTTTGAAGGTAAAAAATATGTATGATTGTCTCTGTTATTTCTAGTCTCAATCAGTATGCGAGTATTTCATTTGTTTACGTTAAAAAAAAGAAGAGAAGGCCACCGGCCAATGGAAAAATCACCATCAACCTTGCAACGCCAAAAGAATGACTTGTAATTCTTCTTTTTTTTTTCTTCCTTTTCGACGTCACTCTGTGTTGTGGACAGCTGGTGCAGTTGCAGCCACAACTGCAATTCAAAGAAAATGACTTCATGGTTCGTGTACTGACAAGGCCTGGCGGCTGGAGGAGAGAGGGCCAGTTTGTGGTGGTCGGTTCATCACATCATCCGCAGCATTACACAAATATACACGAGTGGTCTGCATTGTGAGGTCGGTCTGTTTTTTGTTTATTTAAATGTGCACATATTTATATAAAGTATAAACTTGTTTATCTTTTGTAAATATATAATCACATACATATATATATATATATATATATATATATTAACTTTTGCCGTCGAAGAACAATCATTAATGATGGGTTGTGTGGAGGCTGATGATGGGCCCGCCGGTAGGTCTCCGGGAGCCGGAATCAAACGAAATTTCTGATTTTGAAAAGATTGTGGAGAGACTGTTTTGATATTTTGACACGTAACCTCATTGTATTACTTGCTTATCAAAAAAGAAAAACGTCATTGTATTACTTGAAAATACATGTAAATTCATTTTATATTTTTCTTGACTACATATATACTTATATAGTGAAAATCGTGGTGACTATCGATCGTGGTTCATGGACGTAGTCTATATTAGATGAAGCATCTTAAAAACTTGTGTTTATCTTATTATTTGTTCTTTAATTTTATGTTATTCGTTATCCGTTGGGAAGGTCGGTTCCCAACAATTAAAAAAACGTTCAGTTTACTGTTTACTCTCAAATGTTCTGATGAAATATACGTATAAACAATGTTATGATCCAAATTCATTCAATTTTTTTTAATTTAGAAACAAAGAGCGATTACTGGTAATATGATTGTAATATGTACAGGTCACAGAATCGATGCTTGAAATTTTATCACATGAATGCCTTATCTGGGCTACTACCATTGAAGGCCAAAGAGAGAAGATAGATTAAGTGATAGTAATCTTAGATATAACTATGTAACTTTTCTTGAATAATTGTTTTAAAACAATACCTCTCTGTGCCTCGGTTGACAACCGATCGAGTTAAGCATATGTGTGTTTAAGATTTGATTAAAACTATAAACATATTTCTCTGCCCTATTTAAAAATAAAGAGTTTTAAAACAATGAGTACAGACTCATAGTTTTGATAAAAGGCACAACCACCACGTGTCACCAAATGTTTATGGAACTTGTACAGATAAGTTCTCGTGGCAATACTATCATCATGAGCCACGAAAATGACGCCAATATTATAATCCCCAATCAATTATTGTGGAATCAGCATTGCTTTGTTTTATTTATATGAAGATAACGTAAATTAATCCTTAATACTTGTTTTATTTGTTAGGATAACTGCAATTTTCAAAGTTTAAAGGATTATTCCGAAATCAATGGTATATTCTGGGAACGAAAAGTATGCTAAAAAGTTATATTCATGGCAACTGTGTTAAATTCACGCAGCTGCATTGTTACAAAAAAGAAAAAAGAAACTTAACACTTCGTTTTTTTTTTTTAATCCAACACAACAACAACAACAACAAAATATATATATATATATATAAAAGTTTGTCTTTTTTACATTCGATATGAGGCAAAGGTTTTGCCAATTTGGAATTGATGACAAGATAAGTTGACGAAAGCCAACATAAATCAAACGTATAATGTAATGTGACCCTTGAAACTTGAAAGTAGGAGCGTCCATGGGCGGTTTTTTAATGTGACCCTTGAAACTTGAAAGTAGGAGCGTCCATGGGCGGTTTTTTGACAAAAATTTAAATGATCGTTCGGTCGGTTATTGGCGGTTTAGTAGATTTTTTCGGTTTTTCGTTTGGTCCTCAGTAATATACATTTGACAATAACCGATCAAACAGTCGATTCGATTTGACACAATTTTTTTGGACAGCCCTCTTTGAAAGGGTAGAATTAAACCGTTGTTTGCCTTCTCTCTTTTTGGCAAAATGACCGTTGTGTGTAACAACCCTACTACACCTCAATAATTGGGTACAGAAAAATTATGTTAGTCCTCTAAAGAAAATTTAGGGGAAAGAAAAAAAAAAGAAAAAGAAAAAGGTGTAAGGTTAAGCTGTCAAAGAGCCGTTGATGTAATGGTGGGGCCAGGCAAGTTAAGGAAAAATAAACACAACAAAAATCATGTAATATGGTCGGCTAAAATTAATGTTATAATCTATGTCATTAGAGCAATTAACACTCTCTTAATCATTCACATTAACACTCGCTCTAGTCTCTACTCTCTACACTCCCCCCATATATACCCCCTCACCACTACTCTCCTTTCGCATCCTCAACAATACTCTCTCTCTCTCTCTCTATATATATATATATCTATCGAAAGTAGTAAGCCAGGCTGTAGAAATGGCGAAAGATGTTGAAGTTCAACCAGAATTTTCTGCTAAGGACTACACTGATCCGCCTCCAACGCCGTTGTTTGATTTGGAAGAGCTGACCAAATGGTCTTTTTACAGAGCACTAATTGCAGAGTTCATTGCCACACTCCTCTTCCTTTATATCACTGTTTTGACTGTGATTGGCTACAAGAGCCAAACCGACCCTAATTTGAACACTGACCAGTGTGGTGGTGTTGGAATTCTTGGGATTGCTTGGGCCTTCGGTGGCATGATCTTCATCCTCGTTTACTGCACTGCTGGTATTTCTGGTAAGTCATCATTTTCCGATGTGCTAAAAGAAAATTGAGCGCAAACACTATAAATCATGTTCATTTTCGGTCAAAAGTCCGCACCACTTTGTTCTCTCTGAATTGTCACCATTGGTTATTAAGTTTAGAAAACACGTTGATTGTGTGAGAGGCGGAACCTTTATTTATATATATGCAACTCTGTTGAATTATGTAAATCGGAGGTGGGATAAAGTCAAGATAATCAATTTTTACTCGTTGAAACAGGTGGACACATTAACCCGGCTGTGACCTTCGGACTATTCCTGGGGCGCAAGGTGTCGCTCATCCGTGCGGTGATGTACATGGTAGCACAGTGTTTGGGTGCAATCTGCGGTTGTGGGCTTGTGAAGGGTTTCCAAAAGGCTTACTACAACAGGTATGGAGGTGGGGCCAACACGCTCGCTGATGGGTACAACAAGGGCACTGGATTGGGTGCTGAGATCATCGGGACCTTTGTTCTTGTCTATACTGTCTTCTCCGCCACTGATCCTAAGAGGAACGCTAGAGACTCCCATGTTCCTGTAAGCACCTTATTACCACTACCAGTTTTTTTTTTCCATATCTTCTTAGGTAATCTGTCGTTTTCGTATAGACGTACGTGGTTGGCTTTACTCATCTCATCAAGCGTTTGATTATTAAAAAATGTCCGGTTTTTATGTTCCAACCACCGCAAATGCTGAGATGGATGCATATGATCTATGTGAAATTATGGATCCCACATGATCCATATGAAATCATGAGCGTCCCATCTCAATATTTGAGGTAATTGAGATAAAAAATAGTGAGATTCTAAAAATTGTTGTTGATCATTAGTAGGAGCAAAAATGTCAGGATCCCACTAGTCATCCCAATAATCAATCTTGGTTATTAATTGATGTAAGTGCAGGAGTTCATAAAATCTGATTTACATCAATCAAGATACATGATTAATTACTGAGATGACTGAGATCTCATTTACTGGGATCCCTATCACTTATGTTAGTAGGAGTGCACACTTGGTAGTTGGTATATAAAATATACAAATTTAGTATAATTCTGATTTTATTTCTTCTTTGAAAAAAAAAATGACAGGTTTTGGCACCATTGCCCATTGGATTCGCTGTATTCATGGTTCACCTAGCCACCATCCCCATCACTGGGACGGGTATCAACCCTGCTAGGAGTTTTGGAGCTGCTGTCATATACAACAAAGAGAAGGCCTGGGATGACCAAGTACATCTATACTTACACTATTATGTTTTTTTTTAATTATTATTAGACTATAATTAAAAAATGCCTTTAATAATTGTATTTAATTAATGTTACAGTGGATATTCTGGGTTGGACCATTTATTGGAGCTGCAATTGCTGCATTCTACCACCAGGTCATTCTAAGGGCTGCAGCCATTAAGGCCCTGGGTTCCTTCAGGAGCAACGCTTGATTGAACTGGCCAGTACTTTCTGATGAGCGAGCGTGGATGGTTCAAGGTTCGATCAATCGATCTGGCGAGGGCCTGCACGGAATTGTAAATAAAAAAAGTATGAAAGCCAAGGGATGTCTTTTTATTCCTTTGTTTTTGTACGTGTTTCATTATCACTGTATTTTATGTTGTGCTGTCTGGTCTGCCTGTCTGTTCATCTTTATCCTTTTAATTTATCTTTTCTTTTCTTCCCTTTCAATTTTCTTTTCCTTGGGTGTACTTATGTTTCCTGGGATATTAAGTAAAGAAGTATTCTCAACACCTTTTCATTGCATATGTTTGCTTATGGAGGTACTACACTGATTAATTATGTAGATTTTTGTTGAAATTCTCCGTCCAAATACATTAAAGGTACTGTCCATTTTGGATCATAGACTTGCACTGATTTGTTCTTCATGGGCTGTCGCTATTGGTATTTAGGCCCGTGAAAACACGTCTTCAAGTGATCAGAGTGACGCAACGAACACACTAAACGTACATGAGATACTGTCCTTTTTGGCTCTAGTTTTATGTGGATACATCGATTTATCCTCAAAATTTTATTTCTACGCATCTTCGATGTGAGAGAAGTTGACTTTGCTTATAAACCACTCGCACGGTTGAGTTATGTCCCATCGATGTGTAATTTTTAGCCTTGACAATTTTAAGAGGTGTTTATATATATATATATATATATGAATAGAGACAGAGTATAATTTTTTTTTAAGTTTTTAAGTTCAAATTACTTAAATTTTATTAAAAGAAAACTATGATGATGAAACACGAGCATCTTCTCTCATCAGAAAATCGAGATTAGGTACAATAAGGTCCATTATTATTTAATTTGAATAATGATGTTGACCATACATTAAAAACATGGTGTCATTACAAGGCATTCTTATCCTACTTTTGTATTAAAATATCGTAAATCGAGTGGTGATTACGAGCCTAATCGCACATAGATTATTAAAATTATACAGCACCTGACAGCGATAGCCCACAGAGTTGGCTTTTGTGGTGGTTACAATAAAAGATTATAGAAAATTAGAAACACATGAGAAAACAACTTCGGTCAATTATGGGGGGCCTTGGGTTTCTTACTTTTTTTTTATTAAGTAATTTACCTTATATTGTCCTTAGCTTACAGGGGTTTGTTTTGTTGTTTTATATGTAGAATAGAGTAGGTGAAGTTTTAGATCTTTGATGTTGCACATTTTTGCTTAAATTATGGAGAAGGTGAGTTTCATTTGAAAAGGAAATGTTTGCTTGTCTTCATTGATGTCACTCTTATCTCTAGCTAGCCATAATTTTCTTTTTTAAATCGAGAATGAGATCATCTATGTTTACTTTTTGAACATCCGATATGAGAAATTCTAGCTATCAAACCTGCATGCACGGAAATTTTTCATTTGACGACAAGGTAAGTTGAGTCAAAAGTTAGTGCGTGACCATAATAATATTACTCTCAATAATTATAACTCTATGTTTTTAATGGGGGTAAAAAAAATTAATGTTTTTGGTAGAGGGAATGGAGGTAATGATGCAAATGAATGTATACAATTTATATTATGTAAATATGGTAAAATTAATTAGAATTAAAAGCAAACCCGTTTGGATCGGTTGCATGTATACCAAATTAACAAGATGACATTGCTTTCTTTTACGTAGTTTTTTTTTTTTAGATAATTTTCTTTTTAAAAAAAAAAAGTTTAAAATCAAGTAATGCTAAGCTAGTACTTAACCCTAAATTCATAAAGCTAGACTACAATTTGAAATATATAAGTAGGATTCACCAATTAGGGTGATGAGACATGACAACCACTTAGATGATAGTCTAGTCGTGAATCTCTTTAGAGTCAAACCGTGTGGACTCGAAATATCCTGAGTTTGATTCCCATTGAGAGTAATGCCCTTGTGATTATGTATTAGGCTTTGACCCAACTTATCATATCGTCAGATGAAGAACTTTTATACTCGCAGGCCTAAGACTCTAGTTTAGACCCATATAAAATGTCCAAAAAACAAACTTGTATGTATCGTTCTTAATTATCGAAAAAAGTGATGAGAAATGACAATTGCCAAAAGCCTTAACACATCCTTCAACTTTTAATCATCATTTTAGGACAAAAAAAATAATTATTACCTTGTGATTGTAATACAATCTATTAGTGTTTTACACTCCCAAACGGCAAAGAAATTGAAGGTAGGGCAGACTATATATCGCTGTTGTTATGGTTGAGCCCTAGCGAATACCCAGAATATACTTAAAACTTAAAGAGTACCTCCTATTCAAACCTAACGTGGGCTTGTTTTGTAGGCCGAAGCCTATTTGGTCCAGTCCAGCCCAATAATCAAACTCATGGACAACCTTTTATACTGGGTTGGACTTGGTATTAATGGGCCTGTTGTAGCCTGTGTGTTTGAACTTTGATGAGAGAGAGGACGGTTTTTCAGAACTCAAAAGTCCCACCCCATTACAGCCCCACCTCGTCCCCCCTTTCTATATGCGGTTAGATCCTTTTTATTGAATCTGAATCATTGATTTCATTCAACTAGTTAACCATCTGTTTTGATAAGTAACGAGATATATTCAGAATAAAAGAAAGTAACAAGATATATTCCAAATTAGAATCTGGACATAAAATATTTCGTAAATTTGTGATGTAGTTCCGACTCGAAATCGATCCGGAACCATTTTTTGATTGCCACCCTATTGGATAGTGCCCCTTCTACACAATTAGTTATGGAAAAAGATATCTTATTTATCATCTTCTCTGTTCCATATCTTTATCCACCATAATTTTGTGCAAAGCTCATTAATTTTCATTGTTCCACTTTGCGCTTATCGTGAAAATAGGAGGAACACTTTCTTCGCAGGTCTTTTTATTTTCAAATCGCCATTCAGATCTGCAACTCTCCCTCCTTAATTTTTCCTTACATTTTCACGACATCTTCTCTCTATAAACTACATTCTCTCGCAAACTTCAGATTTGTTTAAGCTTTTCAAATGATGTGGAGATTCTTTGTTTTTGTTCTCGTGGCTCTCTTCTCTCTACAATATGCTTTATGTGACCATACGCCGGAGAGTTCACCGAGTCTGGCTCCCGCCGACTCTCCCTCACCGTTGTCCCCATCGCCGGTGTCCGGATCTCCGGCTTCAGAGAACTCTCCACTGTCTTTGCCGCCGAATCCACCGGCACCTTCTCCTACAGAACTTAATGCCGCTCCCACACCTTCACCTGCGACTTCTCCTGCTCCTGCTCCAGCGCCGAAGGATGCCAGCGAGGTGAATCACGCTAATGACGAATCGAAGGGCTCCTCTGACGGTATGAGCGGCGGCAGGAAGGCGGGAATTACGGTCGGAGTGCTCGCTGCTGCTGGTGTGGTTGGATTGGGAGCGTTTGTGTACAAGAAGCGCCAGCAAAATATCAGACGATCTGAGTACAGTTATGCCGCGAGGCGCGAGTTTCTGTGACTATGAAGATACTGGTTTCTTCTCCAGAGGTTATTTATCGGTTAGGTTATAATTCGTATACTGCTATTTCTTTGATTCTTGATTATTCTTTGGAGATTTTGAAATACTCTTTCTTTCGTTAAAATTATGAGGAATGTTAGTTGATATGAGTCAAATTGTGCGGTAATAGACCATTTGTTATAGATTTATAGATTGCGCTTCCTTATATATCAGTCTAGCATAGCATAATCCAACCAATTAGCTTATAAACAAAACCAAGCTCCTCTCACATTAAAAACGTATTTTATGGGCTTAATAACCAATGACTATGACTCATGAAGAAGTATCCTTAATGTTAATGTGTTTGGATTTGAATTTCCAACAATATTGTGCAAGATAACATGACAGACATTCATCCAGAAATCAGATGATCCTCTCAAACAGTAGTTTGACATGCCTACAACATTTTGTTTTTCAAGAAAAAGAAACAAATTTAACACGAAAGATGAATGTTGACTGATTGGGTGCATGGGCCACATGACAAGACACATTCATGTATGAATCAGATTCTCCTCAACTGGGTAGTTTACCAATCACATCATATACAATGAATTGATCCCTGTAACAAGACCTGAATTAAAGTAAGGATTCTATCAAAGGAACTCCTGGGAAGCAACTGGGTCCTTTATTCTCTAATCACTGATCGACTGTAATGCATCCATGTGGCTTCTTCTATGTGCATAATGCAAGTGCTTGGTGCTGCAATAATGTTAGTGCAGAATATGTACGTAATAATATATTCACCATGAATGCCTATAGCATCAACATAAGAGCAGACTAGCAGACAGTACTAAGTAAAAGGAAAAGAAAAAAAATAAAAACTAGCTTTCGTAGCATCTTCTTATCAATTATGTTCTCAAAACATCATTAAGACATGAACAATCCAAGGATATACCATACAGATGGGTTTCTGCAGGGAACATCAACAGCATCATAGGCTTGACCTCCAAGTTGTTAAAAACCATAACAGCAACATTTAAAAGGAGAACGCACATATCTTTGCAACAACTAAATATAAACATTAGATTAGTCAGGTGACTCATATGAAGTGCAATTTGCTCAATTTCCCGGTTTTTCAGAACTATATAAGCAAAGCCAAGGCAAAAATGACAGATGTATTACAGCCATTCCGATACCAACCAGAAAACCAAGCAAAAAAAAAAAAAAAGCAAGATCGGCAATTAGTATACTACAAAACTTTGCCCTGCTGAGATGTGATTTGACTTTTAATACCCAAAAAATATATATGATCTGCAATCCTCATCATGCCTGATTCATGCCATGCGTTGCACTAGGATTTACAAGAATTTACATGGCTCCTATGATTTACAAGAATTTACATGGCTCCTATTGCAAAGAACATAAGTTATTTATCTATGTAATGAAAGGGAACAATATACTTTCATTATAAAAATATTGGCAGCCAAACTGGTTAAAAAAGTTGAAAGATCACTGGATAAGCACAAAAAAAATGAAAAAAAAAAAAAACACTAAACAATAAAGCTTTGCTGTTTATTGATTTAGTTATCTGGCAGGTAAATGAAAATACAACTAGAAGAATAAAATGGAAATCAGAACATTACCAGAGGAAACCTGCTTAATACCATGAAAAGCAAATCAGACACAGATTCACAATGTGAAACATGATCTTGAATCTGTCTTTAGTGAGCAAAAGTTGAATTCTCTACCTGGTAGAGGTTATCTCAGTGACAATTAACTCCAGTCAATCAAATTAATGTACGAGGAAGAACCCTAGAATGCCAGGTTGAATTGCAGATACCAGGTTGAGTCAGTCAAATAGTCCTCAACAACCCATAACTGCACAATTGTACACAAACACCCCCACATTCTCCTTGACACCAAGGACCTTCCAATCCAAGTTTCCATTATTAACACCTGACTTCGGCGACCATGAATTCAGCACAATGGCCACACCTTCTGGGACTCTTTGCCCACCCACGACCAAAAGTTCCCCACCACAGGCCTTAAAGGCCAAGCCCCATCCATCCGAAGAATCAGCCCTAACTGGAAGCCTTCCCAACTCATCCCAGGTGTTCTTCACTTTGTCATACTTTTTCACCATGTTAGTCAAAGACTCAACTGCATATAGCTGATTGTCTACAACCGCGACAAGAGGAGGCGCATGAGCTGCTCCACTAACATTTGGACTCATCGCCTCTATCTTCCTCCATTTTCTCGTCTCAAGATCATACTCCTCCCCACAAGTCAAAGGGACTGTAGGACTTGACATCCCACCAATAACATAGAATTTCCCATCCATAAAGAACCCAGAACACAGTTTACGCTGTGTGTGCATGTTTGGCAAAATTTCCCATTTACCCAATGAAGAGTCATACAACTCTGCTGATTTCAAGACTTTCCCATTCTTATCAGTCCCTCCTGCCAAAATAGCAATGGATCCACAGGTACCAGACCCAAACAAACATCGAGGATGGTTCATCCCCTCACACTTGACCCAACCACGACAAATCAAACCATACTTCCAAATCGCAAACTCAAACATTTCACGGCCGAAAACCAACAATTCACTGCCCACAGCCAATGACTCCTTATCTGCATGATTGAAACAGTCATCACATGGTATCTTGGGCAAAGTCATCCATCTCTTTCTGATAGGATCAAAAGCCTCCCACCCTCTAGGATCACAAACCAGGTACACCCAGTGCTCCACAATGCCCAACTGCTTCCTCAACTCGTACAAAGACCCACTCTTCTTTAAGTTTAATAATGTATGATATCTCTTGTTTATGCATGATAATGAAGGGTAGTCTGATCTAGAAACCCGCGCAAGGCAGTTCAATGCGACATCATCTATAAGACCAGGGAAAAACGAATCACTTGATCCATGATGATGACCATCATGCATTCCTTCCCGGGTATTTACCATCCTATAATTTGCCACTTCTTGCTCTGCCTTCTCCTCCCCCATTGACAAACGACCCTGACAAACTTTTTTTGTCATGTTGATTATCTTTAACTTAATCCCAAAAAACCAAATAAATCCACCATGAGAGACAATCAGTGCATTAGTCCCTAATGTGCTCCAAATCACCAGAAATTAAATTCATATCTGCACGCAATCAATCTCTGTCCAATTATTTTTCTCATCAAATCATCAAACTAAATTCTACCTATATCCATTTCAAGATTAGTATTCCAAAAGCTTCCCTTGTTAGAAAAGTATGTTAAAAAATAGATCCCATCTTTGTTACTTAAAGAAAATTCAGTATCAATGCAAATATGCAATTGCAAGGAGAGTATAAGTTAGTCAATAACCAACAAAGCTGCGGAATTCCCAAGTATGCCACCAAACCACGCGATTCTTTATGTGCAATCGAAACAGAAGTGCCTGCAATCCACACGAATATGCAAGAAAAATAAATTAACAAATAAGTAAATTAGAAAATGAAAAGAACTACAAATCAATCGGGAAACGATTAAGAATTAGATTAAGGATGATAAAATGCGGGGCGATCCGATTCCAACTGGATGAAATCGACTCGGATCCCAAAAAAAGGTTTATAATTATGACATGCCCACGGAATAGTAACCATACCGTAGAAACATGATGTTAGATCGAGATCTCAGTCTTCTCGTCGACGGAACCTGCCGGGAAGACGCTCTTTGTCAAACATGCCGCCGGAGTCCGGCTAAAAAAAAGAGTCGTCCCAGTCTCCGAGACATAGAGTTTGGATTGCAAGTTTGGAACAGAGAAAAACTGAACTGGACGAAAAAAGAAAAAGAGTTATAACGATAAAGCCGGAGTTTGCAGAGATGACCCCCACTTTCTATGATATTTATATAACACGCCAAATTTTGAGAATATTTTTGCCCTTTATTACACATATTTGTCATTTGTCCACTTCCTTCTTATTTATTTTTAATATTTATGAGTTTACTTCGAAAAATGTTTTATTAATTTATTCCTAAATCAAATTCAATGCTCAATAACATCTAAAATACATTATTACAAAATTATGAGCCAAAATAATAAAATTCAGTGAAAGAAAAATTAACATATTAAGAGATAAAAACATAAAAATAATTTTCAACTATTGTTTCTCTTATTGGATTGATTTTGTAGAGCTACAACTATATAAATTAATTACAAATTCTTAACCACGAAAATATTATTCAGAATCTCTCACGTAAATTTAAAAAAATATTGATCAATATTTCTATGAAATTTTTTTGTAGATTTTTTATTGCAAGGGCATTGCTCTAGAAAATATACCACCAAAATTATATTTTGCTCTTTATTATTCAATAACTTCAAAACGTAACCTAAATAATATTTTTGCCCTTAATTATTCAATATAACTTCTAAACAATAAAGTGATAAACATTGATTGAAATGTCGCATGTTTAATTAATGAAATTAGGAGGAAGCAGGGGAGTCTTTATCGCCGTAGGAAGAGAAGATAAGGATTGACCATTACATGACGCGCCGAAGGGGTTGACCTATTCCCACTATTTTAACTTTTGTATTTATTCCAAATCTTCTGATAAACATGAAACTCGTGGTTTCTCATTTCTTTAACATTTTCATTCCCCCACATACAAAAAAAAAATCATGTAATCCATCCAACCTCGCAATACAACATGGATAGTGTTAACGCGTGCCTATAAACATTTGTTAACAGTGGTGGAGTTGGGATGGATTGTCACTGGGGTCGCACTTTCTATAATGATAAACAATTATATACCAAAATAACCTATTAAGAGGATAAAATGATATTAGTTAAAATAACTCAAATAATCATAATCATAAAAATAAACATATTACAATTTGACAAATAACAAATAAAATATTATATATATTAATTTTTTAAAAAAAAAAATTGAGTGGGGTCACTTGACCCCACTCCACCCGCCTATCTCCGCCACTGTTTGTTAAGGCTTTGAATATTTGATTACAATATATCACAGTATGTATATAACGTGTGATAACACTCTCTTACCTATTTTCAAAAACTTAAAATACATATATTTTTCAGATTCATTACATATGTTTCATCATTATCTATTGTCGTAAGGACACTTATTTCCATTTCTCATAAAATATTATAAAGCCTTTCTTTTGGAAAAAAAAAGAGTCTAAGAAACGGCGTCGTTTAAGTGTGACCGGTGACAAATTTGACTGGGAATTATGAATTATTAAAGGCATGGCATTGATGATAAGAGTTGGAAGTAATTGATGGTTTTGGTCAACGCACGGTTTTGACTGCACACCAAATTTTACAAAAGAGAGAGACAAAATGACGGCGTTTAATAGGTCCCAATCTCTCAAAAAAAGACACGAAAAGCCGCAACAGCGAAGCCAGAGAGCAGAGCTCCGGACGGACCGGACGTATGTTACTTGGGCCGATCCCTATACAGTCAGTACGATTTGGCAGCTTAGCAATTCAAAACTGTGGGTCCGATTGACTTGAATCCTAAGCTGCAAACGGTCCCTAAGAAGGTTGAACTGAACGGGGAGAGAAGGTCGTAAAACATAAACAGCAGTGGTGGGCTGGGCCCATTTAGTGCTATACAATTAGAAGGCATGTACAAAATCTTATACTTTTTCTATGTCGAGAAATCATTACTTTTTTGGCCTATGTAAGTTTGGATTTTTGAATCATTTCACTCTACCTAGGACCCAAGTAACTGATAAATTAACCACGAGAGTTGACTTGATCGGTAATTAATTGGGTTAAACATTTGTATGTTCAAGAGTTCAAGGTTCGATTCAAATCATAAACATAATTTCGATCATTCCAGCTCGATCAACCTTGAGTGGTTACACCGAACCTCATGTTTATATTCGCTATTCTGCCAAGCAAGAGAAGAATTGGAATAAAAAATCAATCATGCATTAATCAAATATGTGGTCCCTGGGATTCGTACTAATTGTGCGGTGGTGCAGTGAAATATGAAGAGCTGCCCTCACCCGTGCAGTTGCAAGTTGCAAGTTGCAACAGGAGCCGTGCTCCTCTGACGGCAATTGGGTCCACTACAACTGTTTATGAAAGAACGCTACAAGCATACCTCTCATTCTGTGCTGTCTCTCTGGATATCCTGACAAAAACTACAAGGGTACCACGACGACTGCAGACCACACTGTTTGTAGTCAGTGGTTTCCTGTCTATTGCGATTTGCTTCCCATATATCCTCTCCCATGAGATGAATTGTAAAGTTCTATAAAGTAAAAAAAACCTCAACTCAAAACAAAAGTTTTTTAAATTCAACTAGTTCTAAACTATTTGATTTGATAGCCCGGATAGTGTTTTTAATAAATTTGTTGGGCATGGATATCAATTTCGGCCACAACAATAGCAATTGTCCAATTTACTGTATCTCATTTGATGGGCCAAGTATGAGAGAGTATGGTTTTGGGTTTGCCCCCATATTTGCTTCAAATGGGCCCCCACTATAACTATCAAGCCGAAAGAAAGTTAGGTTTGCTTTATGGTCCATTGGACACCACTACAGTATATAGACAACAACAAAACCAATAAATTTACACCATTGCACCAATACATGTGACATATAATTCTCATTTTCAACAATTTCACCAAAATACATCTCCCAAGAAAATTTATTTGCCCCAATTCCATTGCACCATTGTGGTTGGCAACCTCAATGGTGTTGGGGCATGGTGATGAATACCCGCGACAGAAGATGGGGGCCAAAGTCTAGTATCACAAGTTTGAACTTAACTTTTTATTGAAAACCCAGGTTAACAACATAAGGTTTGTCATCTCTTATAAGCTAAACTCCAAACCCACCATATTTCGATGTGACATGGTGATGAATACCCGCCACACAAGATGGAGGCCCAAGTCTAGCATCACAAGTTTGAACTTAACTTTTTATTGAAATCCCAGGTTAACAATATAAGGTTTGTCATCTCTTATAAGCTAGACTCCAAACCCACCATATTTCGATGTGGGATTCTCATCAATCCTCCCCCCTTGAGAGCATGCACGTCCTCGTGCATGACCTTGGTCGTACCATTTCGGCATACGGTTCACTTACTGCCCCAAGCCTTAAGAGCCAAGGCCACATAGCCTTGTTAAGCCCAGTGGA
This sequence comes from Tripterygium wilfordii, assembly GCF_013401445.1. Classification (NCBI taxonomy): domain Eukaryota; kingdom Viridiplantae; phylum Streptophyta; class Magnoliopsida; order Celastrales; family Celastraceae; genus Tripterygium; species Tripterygium wilfordii. The sequence goes on along the minus strand of NC_052253.1, from coordinate 11,128,954 downwards.
TCTATGGCTTTCCCAGTTACTTTTAACGGCATTTTTCTTTCTCTTTTTTTAACGACATTTTTCTCTTTTCCAATCTGCCCACAATGGACACGGCCCACTGTCTGCTAATCCAACTCCACAAAGGAATGGGCTCTAGGGTAGATTCATCTACGATAGTGCTAGCCCACTGGCCTGCAAGCAGATGCGTGGGTTATCAATGAAAGCGCCAATGATAAATACCCGTCACACGGGATGGGAGCCCAAGTCTAACATCACAAGTTTAGCCTAACTCTCTATTGAAAATCCAAGATGACAATAAAAAGTTTGTCATTCCTTATAAGCTAGACTCCAAACCCACCATCTTTCGATGTGGGATTCTCATCACATGGATGGGACAAAAAGTGTGTCTTATTGGCCCAACATGAGATTGAATGTGTATAATGGTGCCATTTTCGATTTTATTGGGTCAACTTATAAAGAAGGGACATTGCCATGGCCCTTTATTGACCGTATTGTTCATTTGTTGGGACCTACGATCCCTAAATCACAGTAATGCACATTTTTGGTGCCAAAAATGTGAAAGTATGGCCAACAAAATTGCACCATTGTGGTATATCACATTTTCCTTCCCAATCATACACACTTTACACGTTTCTCAAGTTTTTGGTGGCCCAATTTGGCCTAAACACCATTGTTTTAATTGCTCAATTGTGATGCCATTGCCATTAGAATATTGAGAAGTGTGTTTTGATGGCATGGCATAGGAATGAATATGAAAACTACACAATGATGCATTTTTACTTGTTTGGATTGCCAAGCATTTTGGAGTCAGACCAACTAATTAAACCAAATGCTGGCTTGACATAAATCAAGCCCGCATGGGGGCCAACCAAAATCCATACCCTCATGTTTGGCCACAAAACAAGACAAGGTCACTAAAATGGTATTGTTGTGTCATCATTTTGATTCATGACCCAACAAAATTTACAAAAACCACACCCATGCCCCAACATAATCCCACAATCGCAATTGCTCCTAAATTTCATTAGAATGTGTCATGTCAGGTGGAAGGATTAATTACTTGATTTGAATTTCTGAAAAATCCCGGGCCAGGTTGTGTATTGCCAGCCCATTTGTGTTGGAACACCAGGCCGAGCACGGCCTGGGATAGGGCCCATTCACAGTCGAGCATTATAAGGACATGTAAGACGGGCTGGCCTTGCTAGCCCATACACGTATGTAATTTTAAATATTTATCAGATTTATTTTATAAATAAAAAACATTTACCTTTGGAAACTTTGGACAAAATTGGAAAATAAAATATTATATTCAACGGGAAATGGAAAGAAAAAGCAAATCACGACACTCAAGTCCCTCCTCACACACACTAGCGCCATAAAGGAAGAGACGCTCGTGTTCGATTTCGCTTCATACTTCATTCTGTTTGGCTCGCAGACAATACCACAAACAAAGTAGCCAGCCACCAGAGACATCGTTCTACAACGACGAAGGCCATGGGGGCGGTAGGCGTTCTCGCCTTACAGGGATCTTTCAACGAACACATCGCAGGCACGCGCATATACTTCTTCTTCATTTTATTTTCCGTATCTGATTCTTATATATTTTTTAATGTGTGTGTTCAATCGCTGTAAGGCTTGCGTAATATTCGTTGTGATGGTTTCTTTGGCAGCGCTTAGAAGATTGGGAGTGAAGGGAGTGGAGATACGGAAGCCGGAGCAGCTTGAGAACGTGAGTTCTCTTATCATTCCTGGCGGAGAGAGCACCACGATGGCTAAGCTCGCCGAGTACCACAACTTGGTTTGTTCTATCTCTCTAGTTTCTTATTGTCTTGTTTTGATGAAGACTATTTTACATGTGCAAGGTTTATTCTTTGGTTTTTAATATCTGTTTAAAATTATGTGAAAGCAAGGAGATATGTCCATCATGACTATGTATCTTGTTTATTTGAGGAAAAGTTCTTTACAATTTTATATTCTGATAATTCTGGGCTAGATTTGGATGTATTTGTCTTAGCTTAATCCCAGTGTTCGGCTGTCACGAAAGTATTGTGGTCAGGTGAGTCATGGAAAAAGTTAATTAGAGGAAAATGAAAGGAAGGGAGCTCTTGGTTTGTTTTTTCTTTTTAATGAAATGTATAATGTATTGTTTAAAGAAGAGTATGAGGGAAAGCAAAGAGTTTAATATCTGCAAGTCTTTCACTCTTAAAAGGAAGTAAGGAACATGACATTTTCCCAGGGAAATACTACGTTGTTGGAGGAGTTCACCGATGAGGGCCTAGGTTTTACCCGTTTTACTTGGTGTCGAAAAGCCTGATAGATTGAGGAAATATGGTCATTTTTTGTATATACTGTTTGCTTTCTGAATTTGGAAGCTAAAGAGTATTTTTCTTATGTTTGATATTTCATTTATCAACAGTTTCCAGCGTTGCGTGAGTTTGTCAAAATGGGAAAGCCTGTTTGGGGGACCTGTGCAGGTCTTATTTTCTTGGCAAATAAAGCCGTTGGTAGGTTTTTATGCATTATTCATTTTCTTGTTTTTATGTTTTCATGGTCCACTAGGGTTTTGTGTGCAAGTGGTTTTTCTTTCTCTTTCCTGATTGCCACTTTGAGAAATATAGAACTTAGATACTATTTCAATATTTAAGTGTGGCATTGTCTTTCTTCAGGACAAAAGGAAGGAGGGCAGGAACTAGTTGGTGGTCTGGATTGCACCATCCATAGAAATTTCTTTGGCAGTCAGGTATTTTATACTCTGCATCATTTTGATTGTTGTGAAATTAAGATAGATAGTCAAATTGCACATGCATATAGGAAACAAACACATGAGCCTATTTGGTTCAGTAAGCTGGGAGTTATGTTGTTTTTTTAATATGGTGGTGTGCATAATTATGGCATTTCATTTATGGATTTCGCTGAGATAAATGGTGGTCCTCACTCCTCAGTTATACTTTTGTTATTTTGTCCTCAAAGCTAGTATACAATAGATTTACAACTTGCCTACTTATTTGTATCTAACCGAGAATGAATACCTGAGTGCAACTATGGGGACTTTTTACAAATTTCGCAATTATCTTAAATTCTTAATGAAATTACGCAATTTCAGATTTATAGCTTTGAGGCAGAAGTTGCAGCGCCAGAACTTGCATCTAAGGAAGGCGGTCCTGAAACATTTCGTGCTGTCTTCATCCGCGCTCCTGCGGTCATTGAAGCTGGGCCTGGAGTTGAAGTGCTTGCAGAGTATCCTGTTCCATCTAACAAAGTGTTGTACTCGAGTTCTTCTGTTCGAATTCAGGAGGTTTGTTGATGTTCTTTCTGGCTTTGAAGGTTTTGAACCTGCATGAATAGGTTCCAAGTACATTCTGCTATGCAATGTATAGTTTCTTGTATGTTACTTATTCTTGAATTATTCATGACGTCTTAGCTGTTGAATGAGACTGTATGTAGTGATTGTGAATTCATGCAGTTTATTTTTAACTATAGACTGAGATTAATTTCATTATTATGGGCTAAATAGAATGGTAAACAGATACTCGAATAATGTAAATTATTTTAAGATTAATTTGTCAATCTAAAGCGCTCTTGCTTCTGCGGTGAAAATTTTGAAATGCTTTCTTTATTGAGACAGGAGGGTGGATTTGACCTTACAACAAGATGCGTCACTACTATGAACTTTCTAAGTGCTTTTATTTATCTTATAATATTCACATAAACTGTGCAAAAGAACTAATAACTCATTATAAATTCATTTTAGACACATGCAACCACTCAGACATGTACCTGATTCTACCTAACATAGGCTTGGTTCTGCTTGTTTAAGTTGCTGAAGCAGTACTTGAGGGTTCAATCTATATGTTATCTATTCATAAATGCTCTAATTTGTAGATTGTCAATCTACAATTTGGCTCTTAAACTTTTTGTAACTTCTAATATGTCATATCCTCGTTTATGCGTCAATCTAAGCGTAAATTCTAGTGGGCCTCTGCTTTAACTCGGTAGGTGTAACTTGATGAGTCTTTTGTATTAGTGCAGCTATTTAGAAAGTTAACATTCTTTGTGGGCTGATTATTATTATGATACATCTTGTGTGCTTTGGTTCCAATAACCCTTGTTGAAGTAGAGATCCATTAACATTGTAAATCTAAACCAGTACTGATAACAAACATATATGCCTCTTTTTTTTTCTTTTTTTTTTTTCCTTGTCATTTTGGAGGTAGCTGTCAATCTTCAAAAATTATGAATGTGAACATATTAGGTTTGTACTATTCATTTGAAAACTTAATGATTCGTGAGGCCAACCTTTCCTTGACATGTCGGAAGAGGTTCAATGTGGTGGTTGTGTTTTGGTGTTCTGCTCAATCTATTGGTTCCCTGACACAACGCTGTGATTATTTGGGTATTGGAAATGCTTCCCATGGCAGCAACATTGACTAATGCTGCACAAAATGATGCGGTTGTTTGATCTTTAAATTTTTTTTTTGTTCCCTCAGATAATAACTTTTGGATATTTCAGGAGAATGCTGCACCTGAGAAGAAGGTTATCATTGCTGTAAAACAAAAGAATTTGCTGGGCACGGCATTCCATCCTGAATTGACAGCAGATACTCGATGGTATATATTATCCATCACCGACCATGTTTTGTTATAATATCATTTGAGGTTCTAAGTAGTTGCCTTGCCTGTGCAGGCATAGTTACTTCTTGAAGATGGCATGTGAGACAGGGGAAGAGGCCTCGAGTAGCATTGTTGCAGTTGAGGGAGTGGACCTACGCATCAACCATAAGCAAATAAATGAACTTCCCGTATATCAATAGGAGCACCAAGATTTATAAAAAATATTTCTGAATCTTTCATATTATTTTTCATTGATAAAATGAAAACAACAATCCGCACAGATATTTTCCGCGTGGCGACAGGGTCTGAATAAGGCAGGTGTACCTTTGGTTGCCGTTTGTTTTCACAATGTTGTATCTCCCTTGATTTTTGACTCTTTTTTAGCATATGTTTTGGGCCAATGATTTAGATTGAGGTTGATGTGTTTTGTTTCTGAATCCAATCTAGTGTCTATGATGCTCAATGGGAGTATCTCTTTTTCGTTCCTTGAATTCTGGATAACCTTTCCATTTAATTTTTAGCATTTGACAAATATCAGAATGCATGGAAGCTTGCCCATCAGCTCATGTAAAGGTGACCGGGAAGGTATGTATACAGTTCTTACTCTTTCACTTGGATGGAGACGGGCTTGGCCAGTTTTGAATGAATGGACATCTCATTCAAGTTTACTTGGTATACGAGGCATCACCGAAGATTCAGCTTTGTTTATTCTACTATATTTTAATCCACCAAGAATTGAACAAAGTAGTGCGGTTTCAATCCATCAAGCATTGAACAGAGTAGGGAAATAGAAAATTATGTAATTCAATTGTAATTGTTGAAAAAATTCTCTCATGAGATGTTACAAATCTTAAGGAGAAATCATGAACAAATCTTAAATCACTCATAATAGAAAACAAACAAATGGAAATAAAAGGAAACTCCTAAACATAAGCGAAAAGCATTAAAAGTGATTGAAAACTCATCGAACGTTCATTTTTGAGAGTCAAAAGGCACTCATAACGGTGTTCGAGTTGAAACCCTTTGTTATGGGCTCAAAACGTAAAACAAAAATATGATTGTTTTAGTGAACATGAGTCAAAGATCCTTGTTTGTGATTCCGTTCTAAATAGAAGTGGGAGCAATTGCGTCAATAAGACAAAAACACCAACTGTTGATCGTTTTGAAAATCAACTTTTGTTGTGTTTTAGCACGTCAGCCCTCTTGAACTCCAGACAGATTATCAAAAACAATAGGAAATAAAATTCAATAAAACCAACCCAATCAAAAGAATTTAGTTATCTGGTATTATTTCACTAATCAACCAAGCACAATGTACGCCTGTCAATTAAATGGGCTCAAGAATAGAGTTTGAGGCCCAACGTCGTGAAAGTACATGATCCAACAGAAAGTCAGAAACTATACATCAAGAGGCCCAAAATGGAAGGGCCCAAAATTCAAAATAAACTAGTAACCCCAGTTGGGGAGGAGCTCAAACAGAAAACATTGGCCTCCACCGAGAAAAGCGGAGAAGAAAGCGAGAAGAAGAAACAGAAGATTGGCGTCGAAGAAAGTACTAAGAAATCGAATACAAAGTCTCCGAAGAAAGAAAGTAAAAGCATCAAGAGGAGTAGCAACAGAAGGGCAAGCGAAAGTGAGGTTGTCGTAACCGATGGTTATGAGGAACAAATCCAAACACCCCAAAAGAGCAGCCATAAAAAAAAGTTCACCAACGGCAACGGAAACGGCGGAAAACCCAAGAAGAGCGAAAAGAAACGAAAAAGAGAAGAAAAAGATGAGGAATTTGAAAATGGGAAAGAAGACTCCAAGTTATGTAGATTTCCGATGAATCGTATAAAGCGGGTGGTTAGCGATGAAAATCCAGCTTTAAACATCAAGCAAGATGCTTTGTTCCTCGTCAATAAAGCCACGGTACTCCAATGCTTCTTATTTATTTCGATTTTTGTACAGTGATGTTAATATTAGGGTTCTATGCTTATGCATGCTTATGATTCAAAAAGTGATTGATGCATTGCATCTTTACGGGAATGATATGAGGATGTGCTTTGTTTCAACAAGAACGACATTGGTATGAGAAAGAATTTGTGAAATAGAGAGTGGAGAGAAGCCCTAAAAACATTTTCCTGAAAAATGGTTGGGTAAACAAAGATCGGAGTTTTCTATTTTTCATTGATGTTGAACAAGATTTCATGTCCCCTTTCAGATATTTGTAATGATTGTTGAGAGTGGAAATTGACATACAGGTTCCCTGTGGGTTCTTCTCAATGTGTTTTTTCTTCTTTGTTGGCGCCGTTATGTTCTCATGCATTTATCTTTATAACGTAAAGAATTTTGAACATTGCCAGTGCTGCCTCGGATTGTTCTGCATCACCATGATATCCTTTCTGGGTTATTGTCCTTTAGGCATGTCCTCGCATTTCTTGTCATATTCTCAATTGGTTGCAGGAGAAATTCCTTGAGCAGTTTTGTGAAGAGGGTTATGAATTTTCTGTCAGGGACTGCAGGAAGTATCTGGATTACAAGCAACTAGGTAACCTCTTTCTCTCTGTCATAAAGAACAGATTAATATCCTTTTTGTTGATTGTTGCCATGTCCTGCAAGCTTTGAAAAGCATCTGACCATAAACATTTTTTCCCGTGCATTTCTTATTAATTTGACTCAATTTTGGTTGCTGCATATATACTTAATCACATTCTTTGAACTTAAAGTTATTCTGTCATAGCTTAACAATGTCCACTTTGTTTTGCATGCCAATAATGCATATTTCATTGAAGATTAAGGATCTTTTAGGATTCAGCATGAAGTCACTACCCCTGTAAAGATGATTTGATGTCCGGCACAGCTATTCATTTTTTGTGGTTCTTCACAAGCTACTCCTTGTACAAACTCCCTTTACATAATGAACATGTGAACTCTAATGTCATTGCACCTTCATTCATTGTATGGTGCTTCAAGTGCGTATCCAAAAACAATTGTCATGTATTGTCAAAACTCATAAATTTTCTTTTTCATTTGTTTGCATTCATGGGAGTCTCGATCACATGTTAAGTGCCTCCATCCGACTGATGAGAATTCATTTGCAGAAATTAGCAATATATCAGTCTCAGGGAACAATTACCTCAAAAATGAATTTTTTTTTTTTTGGAAATACCACAAAGAAATATGCTTACGGTTGGAATCGAACTTTGGACACACATATGTCTAACCCAGCTGATTGCCAACCGAGCCACCACAAAACTCAAAATCTTGCTTTATCAATGCACTTTTAGACCATGCCAAAGCTTTTTATCCATCTAATGGTGCCATCTTTAATTAAGATGATATTGAGGCTCTTCATTTTGGTTGTTTCAGTGTCAGTTGTCAGCCAAGACAAGAGATTTGACTTCCTTTTGGGTACCTATTACTCTCATTTCCTCTATCCCCTGTATTTGTTCGACTCTTTAGACTTTTCAATTGTTCCTTCTGTCGTACTAATCCTTTGTCGCATTGATTTTGTTTGCACTAGATTTTGTTCCTAAGAAAGTTAGGGCTGAGGATGCTCTTGCTGAGAGAAAATTGACTGAATTAGGGCAAGCAGAGGAGTCGACAGATTAGCTTGGATGACAATGTTGCAGTTGTTTAAGTGAGCAGCTAGATCTCGTGAGGTTTCCAAAGATTGAGGCGTGGCATATGTGTTCCAAATATTTGTGGCACTTCTAAGCCCTCTGATCCTATTCTGTTCTAGTGATGTATAACGGATGCACTTTCCTTCATCTAAATCTTCTGTTTTTACGTGCCATCCTTACCATAACCTGCTAGTCTGCTACAAATTTCCGGATTCACTTTAATGATAGCATTGCTGAGGGTATGTTCTTTTCTTTTGTATCATTGCTCTGTACTCTAGGGAGAACTGAATCGTTGTGGGGTGTTAGGCTTAGTTGTGCTTTCATTTCGCGGCGTTTGGCCCATGAAGAGACATGATGTGGGGAAGGTTACAGAGAGAGAGAGAGGTTAGCATCCTCATCTTGTGAGTTGGAATTGTTTCAGGTGTGCCAAATGCTCTTTATCCACCTGTAAATCCAGCAATATGCTTAGCCCACAAAGGCTTTTAAGACTGAATTTGCATATATTTTTCCCCATCACATCAATAATTTCTGGGTTGGATGTCCCAGCAGATCATGTGAGGTACACTCTGTATCATGGTGGTTGGATGTTGATATGCACCGCGCCCAGTTTGATTGTCAACTGAAGACACTAGAGCTACTTTTAGATGAGTGTCTGTTCAAGTTAAAACTCAGCAATCCAGTGTAGGAGAGTTATGTATTCCATTAAAGCCGAGCCTTGTCTCCTTCTCAAAAGCAAACAATCTAAACACAAGTTAATTTGAGAGAATATGGGAATATCCCCATATCATATATCCCACATTCTGTCATAATCTTGTGATGATTAACTTGAAAAGGCTAGGAGAGATGCACTATATGGTAGACACAAAAAATTATCTCAGATGAAACGCCAGGATTGGTGGAGTTCGGGGAAGAAATGGTAGGAGATGCCCGTGTCCGTTGTAGTTTTTACTATAGCAGTATTCGGTCTAACGAATTTAGTTATATATTTTTGTTCAAACAAAAATCAAAGTCATCGTAATCGAAATATATAATATTTTGAATTCATATCCGACGATCTAAATTTATGATGTGTTGTCTCAAAGCCCCAACCACCCGAAAAGGTGAGAGTTGAGGAGCCACATCACATGTCAGATTTGTAGTGTAAAGCATGGATTATTGCCCTCCATTATCAAACAAAAAGGTCCCACAAAAATTAGTTACAAATTTGATATTCCAACTTGTGAACCAATTAGAGATTTGGGCGTAGGAAAGAGGATAACATCCATGATTGCATGCCATGGCCCAACTCACAAAACACCATAAAATCTTCACCTGCGAAAACATAGCAATTACAAAACTTCTTTCTTAAGGCTATGGCAAGCATATTTTTAAGGCTTTTACCCAAAATACATGCGCTGGTGCGCTGGTGAAAGCAAAACCAATCATGAACATCTTTTTTTAGCTCTCTTTCACCCACTTGAGATCTCACTCACTCTACTTTTCCTGCTTTTCCAAGCAATCTGGTTGCTGCTGCAGCAGTATCACATCACCCTCTCCATTGATTCCCTCTCCCACCTCTTTTAAGAAAGACAAGGTGCTAAACAACTATGTTTTCCGTAACTAACATTGCACATTCCACCTAACTAAACATCTTCTACGGCTCTACTCAATCATGATAAAAGCCCTCCCTATGTTCCTTGCATTTCATCAAACACTTTGTGTACAAACTACAAAGGACCACACCTTTAGTCCTCCCCAACACAAACTACAAGGATGTTAAAGCAAACTACTTTCTTTGCATCCTCACTTATCTTCCTCTGCTTCCTCCACTGCTCCACATTAATCCTATCTCAAGCTCCGGCGCTAGCTCCGGCACCTCCTGGACCAACCAATGTCACCAAAATCCTCGAAAAGGCCGGTTCCTTCTCGGTCCTTATTCGCCTCTTGAAATCAAGCCAAATTGTTAGTAATCTCAATAACCAACTCAACGATTCAAACAATGGAATCACCATTTTTGCGCCCTCCGATAACGCGTTTTCGAGCCTAAAACCGGGCACCCTCAACTCCCTAACTGATCAACAACAGTCTGAGTTGCTACAATTTCACATGATTCCCAGTTACCTTACAACTTCACAATTCCAAACTGTGAGTAACCCATTAAGGACACAAGCTGGAGGAGATGTTACTAGTGGCAGATTTGCATTCAACATCACCACTACAGGGAATTCAGTGAATATAACTACTGGCCTTACAAACACTAGTGTTTCTGGTACAGTTTACACAGATGGTCAGCTAGCTATTTATCAAGTGGACAAAGTGTTGCTTCCTATTGACGTTTTCACTCCTAAGCCCCCCGCCCCGGCTCCGGCACCGGAGAAGCCTAAGAAAAAGAAACACATTTCGGAGGGTCCAAGTACTGCAGCGGATGCTTCTGGTGCAGTGAGTAATTACATTCTCATCACGTTTAATGTGGTGGTGGTGTACGGAGTTGCCATTGTTGCTGCAATGTTAGTTACTTTGTGAAGTCACAAAAGGGACTTGATCAAATATGGTGGTTAGATTGGATCTCTCTGTTCTACGGGTTCGATTTGTGTATGATTTTTCTCCATTTCTGGGATTGGAGGGTTGGTGATGGATCTGTGGTGAGTGCTTTTGGAATAATTTCCTGCTTCTTCAGTCCCAATTTTAATTAATTGTATCTATTAAGGTTGATTCTTGGGTGTTTTTTTTTTTTTTTTTATATTTTTTTGTCTTCTTAGTCTCCTTTTGATGCTTCACTTTTATGTATTTTTTAAGAATGTTATGTGTCAATGAACCTGGCATTTCTTCTCCTTAGTTTTACATATTATGTTTCAATTTTTCATTTTCCTTTTTTTTTTCTTAATATGGTATTTATATGTCCACTTGATTCAAAATTCAGGCCTAGATTATTGAAATTAATTCACTTAGGGGTGTAAAAGGGTCGAATTGGATAAGGTTTATGCTTAATTCTCATCCGAACCTTTTACTATGAGGGTGAAGTTTTTTTAACCCAATCCAACTCTTTCATTAAATGGGATCGGATTATTGACGGATTGAGTCAGATTACTTTACACCCCTAAGTTCACCAGACACCATGTCCACTTTAAGCAAAGAGTGACACTAATACAGCAAGATTAAAATGGTAATATTAGCCTCAACAACCTTAGTGAAATTAAACTGGAAGGTATGCCTTCACTTCATTTGGTACAAATTTCACTATAAAATGATGGATTGATGTATGGTTGGTACAATGAATGGGACACAAGCACCTTCGCTCCTACCAATTTCACTATACTTCTTTAACTGTGAACGATATCATACAAATTTATCATTTAGAAATTCGATATGAATCTAAATTTAGGACATCAGACCTGTGTGCACAAAAGATAAGAACTATTTGCACTCCTCATTTAACTAAGTATATCCTACCAACCCTCTAAAAACCCTCATCTATGAGCACCCCAGTTGACTCTCCTATCTGCCCCAAATCTTTCCCTCATCCTCTCATCCTCCTCCTCCCCTTACCTGAACCCTAATCCCTCTCTGGTTCAGAACACCATCACCACCCAAATGCGTATAAAGAGGGAAATTTCCGGGGGTATTCATCAAACCCAAGACAGTCATATAAGGATGTGGAAGATAAAGAAGAATATGAGTCTCCTGTTTCAACTCTCAGCTTTGGAAGCAGAGTAAGTGCTTGGTCCAGAGGCTGCTGGTATTCATCTTTCATCAAACTAGTCCTTCACTAGAGATTTACATATATTCAATAAATTACATATTGTATGGTTTCCTACTACTTAGTCATAAATTATATGAAATTAAGTTCCTGAAAGAATCCATTAATATTGGATCAATTTCTGATTACCGCTCGTGTAAAACCATGTTATTATATTTTGTCTCCTCCTCCTCCTCCTCCTCCTCCTCCTCCTCCTCCTCCTCCTCCTCCTCCTCCTCCTCCTCCTCCTCCTCCTCCTCCTCCTCCTCCTCCTCCTCATATCTCTAATTGATGAACTAGAGATTCAAGCTAGTCTGTGTGCATGGTTGAGCAGATGTGAGATTACCAGATTATAATATAATCCAGTCTCATCAAAGAACGAAGAAGTATGCAAGTAAGTGGTGGTGTAGAGAATGGATTGAAAATTAAGGTTAAGGGGGTACAGATGGTGTTTTTGTGAAAAAACACAAATAAGGGTGTATTGATAATTGTTATGTTTTTAGCTGAGATTTATTTAGATTGAGATATATTTAGTTAAGTGAAGAGTGCAAATAATCTTCATCCTGGTTAAAATAATAACCTTAATTAGAATGTTACATTAATAAGCTACGTACGGTGCCTTGGAGTTCAAAATTAGTACATCATCAAATACCAAATATGGTCTAAGTTGACAAATAGTATTTAAGAATCATTGTCGTACCATACAATAATAATATAATACATTTATAATCGCACTCAGTGTCTTATCCTCAACTCTCTTTACAACCTGATTAAAAAAAACACTCTTTTTACAAGACACGATGTCCCTAATGGCAGCCGGGGCAAGGGTGGAGTGAGGAATTGATGTTGGAGGCTACTAAAAGTTGACGGGGGCGTAAGAGTTATTTATAACATTATATCTATTTAAAATAAAATTAACGATGTCCATTCATCTTGATAGTTGGTGGTATAAAATAATCTAAAACGTCAACATAAATAAATATTGAAGCGGTTCGTTTTCAGATATTGTTATACACTTGCACAGTTGCAATAGCGAAGGAGAGTAGGAGACGAAGCGATTCGTCATCAACCAAGCAGAGGTTGCGCTAGCACAAGAAGATAACAAAGACTTAGAAGATGACTTAGCCAATTAGAGCCTTAGCCGGTAAAATTATCCTTTAATCTCTTAGAGCCTTAGATATTTAAGTATTGGCCTGCATATAAAATGTGTTTTTATTTAGGTGATTAAGTATATATTGAGATATGGGCATGTACATAACTATATATAAGTGTATTATTTATTTATTTACTAATATTTAATTGTACGAGTGTGTGTATATATATATATATTTATCAAAAATTTGGAGGCCTACACCCCTCTGGATCTGCCCTTGGCCGAGAGTGCATGCAGTGGAGACTGCATGGAGTTTCCTATCTCATCGTCAAATCTGTTTTTTAAATTTTAAAAACAGCATAGACCCCACACTATTGAACAAATCTGACGGTGGTGTAGGAAATTGCACAAATTTCAATTGTAGGGACCCCGAACTCACCGGTCTTAAATCCTTATATATCTTATTCTTACAATAAGAATCAAGAAGGAAACATTATTTTTTTCGTTTTCTGTTTCCAAGTGATTTAGCTACCATTTTGTATCCCGTTTTTTCTACAATGGGCAACTAAACGTGTTTTCAGAATTATTTTTTATTCTTTAAAAAATAAACATACGAAACAGACCTTTAATTTAAATCATAAAAAATTGAGTTCTTTATAGGTTTCATCCTAAAAGGCAATAATTCAGCCGTTGATATCTTTTATTGGGCTGAACTAATTACAATAATTAAAGGAAATCGAATGACTTGCACAGACCGCAAGCCCACGAGAGTTTACTTGAATGTCGAGGCAAATCAAAGAATTATATACCATGACTTCCACGCCAAAACATTATTATTGTCAACATTGGCGTCAGAGAATTTTTCTGCATTGCAAGCTATCTAGAATATTTGCTCATATGCCGACTTAATTTGGTACAAGTTTGAATCTTGACACGACTATAACATACAAGGCAAATAAGCAAATGAGATCATCATGAAATGATTTTAAAAATTTAAAAATCATCGCGTATATATATAAATTAAATTTTAATTATTATTTTTTGTTATTTTATAAGATTTAGATTTTTAATATTATTTTTTATCATTTCGAAGGATAGCATATGTAAGCGCATGCAAGATGTGTTGGAACGGATATAATTAATAAATAGACCAATTTTTTTTTAGAGTTGTTGTCTCTAGACTCCCGTGTAGTTTTTTCTCTGAGATATATATAAGAAATTCACACCAGAAACACATCAATCATATTATCCGTTTTGGGGTTCCGGTTCTTGTGGATACATCGGATTATTCTCACGGGTTTATTCTTCTCAAGCCTAGTAAGTTGGCTAAGCCAAACTCATCAAACCTAGGAAAATGCCAAGATGTTTGTTAGGAGTGTGTTTTGCCCATATAAATCCATTGATAGACTTGTGTCTAACCAATGTGTGACTTTTATATGTTCTTAACAATGAAATAATTGAAATCCTACATCCGCCCTTTGGAGTGTGTAAATAAATTTTTACCCAAAAAAATTAAAGATAGATGGATGTTGATGAGATTTTGTATTATTTTGTTTTAGGATATTGATAATGGGTGTCCTAAGGATACCTGTTAAGTATTAATTACAATATATCAAATATCACAACATACAATGTGTGATGAACCATCAGTGACCTAATTTTTTAAACTTAAAAAACATATCTTTCTTTAGATTCCAATCTTTTTTTTTTAGTACAAGAACAGATACAATATACGACACACCACTAGATCAAGCCTAGGAAAGTACAGGTGTCAACAAACCCTACGCAGGAGGCACAAACCAAGCCCACATAAGGGCAGACTAAGCCCACACACCTCCTTACAAATATTCAGGAGGAGGTGAAATTAAAACCCATGACCTGAAGTCAGGGACATGCAAAGTCATTGTTACTCAACCAATGGCTCAATTCCAATCCATTTTTCCATCCTTATCTAATGTCCCAATAACATTCATTATCATTTTCTTTGTTTTATTGGGTATAATTATTATATGTTCTTGCTATATAATCTGAGTCCAAACTCCATACTTCAAAACCCCAAACCCAAATTTGCCTAAATAAGACCCAAGAAAATAAAATTAATAAGAAAAATTTTCCTTCCTCCCAGACGTCCACGGTGGAAAACAGAGAGGGTCACAGGAGAAAAGTCTCTGACAACAACTGTCAGAGTCAACAGTAATTTAACGTTGATAATAAAACTGAAAATTAAAAAAAAATATACATAAATTACAACTACATGCATGGGGGGCCCACCTCATCCTTATCTGACTGCCAACCTTTTGTTGTCTCGTCCAATTCCATGCAGTGGGCCTCCACCATCGACTCTCACAAGTCACATGACTCAATAATCCTCCCTCGCCCTTTCCACCGAGTTGACTCAGTTGCATGCAACTCGGTCACAAAATAAAAAAAAAAAAGCCTTCCATTTTTTCACCTAATCATTCTAACCTAACCAATAACCATACCTTGTATGGAACTCACGAGTCTTGTCCAGTGTAACGGCTCAAGTCCATTGCAGCTGCCGAACCCAGCGAAACAAACTTGGCTAGCTCGTTTTGCAAAAATGGTCCGCTCGATTCTCCTCCAACGCCAAGAAAATCTCTAGTCAAACTCCCCTCATCACCTTCATTAGACCTTCCCATGACCGAATTGGCCAAAAATGAACTTGATCTTGACCTACTATGATCTGCTTGGCTAGCTGGCTTGAAAAGTTTATGCACTAGTTCTTGATTTTTGTTTTGCTGGTTGTGAGAGTTGAAGCTTGAGAGTGATCCATAGCCATTAGTAGTAGTGGTCTTGCTTATTGTGGATCCCATTTGAGCTGCTTTTTGCAAGAGTGCAGTGGCTGACATGTGAGCTGGGCCTTGATGTTGGTCACTATGGGAATACGAATAACTCATTGGAAAATTCTTCTTATTTTGCTCCTCCACCTTTGTAATTCGTCGTCCCAATGCTGGAGCCGAAACATCATTGGCTCCGGTGAACATTGCCCCCTCTGATGAGTACTTGTTGAGCCACTCCATTTGGGAGGAGGATCCGAACATTGGACTAACTAATTCAGGCAAGTAACCACTGGAATGACCTGCAACCCCAACTGAATTTGCATGGTCACGCCATAATTGCAATTCCGAGCCACAAAAATCGGGCCGAAAAGCCGAGGAAAACTGAGAGATTGAACTGGCTTGAGGATAATTGATTGTTTCAGTACTCAACAACTGTTCATTTTTCAAATTTGGATTCACAGCTGCTTGAATTGTAGTGTATCTCGAGCTTTCTTCCGCTAAAGCATCACAAAAGGCTCTATGAGTGATAAAACTATCCTTCCTGCAGTTAAATAATCAATGCGCAAACAAGTCACAATCTCGATAACATTTATGATAGGAATCCCAGCATCTAATATACCAGTTATCCAAGTTGTTGAATTGTACGCATCATGTAGAATAAATATGCGGAATCCACGAATTCACTTGGATTTTGTGCGTTTAACTCAGTAGCTGGAATCATGGGATATTAAATGCTGGGATAACTCAACAACAATGTCTCCTATGAACATTTAATGATATTCTACTGGCAAACATATATGTGATCTAATCAGATACATATGGAGGGGATAGTGTATATACGTACCTGGAGAAGATTGTGCCACAGTCACATCTATACTCTCTAGTTCCGCAGATCTTACTATGGGCCTTCCAGTCAGACTGAACTGCGTATTTCTTCAAACACTTGTCGCACTTCCACTTCTTCTCACCGTGTTTCCTGCTGAAGTGCTTCTTGATTCCGGTTAGATCGCCAAGAGCTCTAGACGGATCGTGGTGGACACAAGTCTTTTCAGGGCATATATAGACCTTCTTCTTCACTTCTTTGTTTGTTCTTTGCTTCAGCTTCCACGGAAGATTGTGCCCTCTTCTGTGAAGCTGCAGATTCTGGTCCCTCTGGAACCCCTTGTTGCAGACTTCACATAGGAATCGGTTAGTCGCCATGAGTGACTTTGGGGATAAAGCGATGACATCTGCATCTGGATCTGCAAAGAAATCAAAAGAAACAATTCAAATAGTGTTGGATATGTAGATGGGGATGTGTCCATATTATATACATATACACACACACACACATATATGCTTGCCTGGTGTTCCTGGCAATCTCTTTCGCTTGGCTGGGATTGAAGTAGTAGGGTTAGCGTTAGGGTTTGGAATTGGAGTTGGTTCTTGAAGAAACCCTCTGATTGTTGTTGCTGCTGTTGTGGGAGGAAGAGAGCTGAGTCCATTTTGAGAGATCATTTTGGTGCTGAAATTGGAGCAAATTAACAAAAGCTGGATATGTCCAAAACCAGCTGAACCACACAACAAGTATATGTGTAGTCAAGATATATAGCATAAACAGAACCCACCAAAATGAAGAAAAAACAAAAGCTTCACCCCCCAGACAGAATTCAAACAAAACCTAATAACTCTCAAAGAGATTTTCTTCACTTCTTATTCTTCACAACTAACTACCTCTCCGGATCTCAATATAATATACTGGCTAACTTTAATTTATTCTTAAGCTTACCTGAAATCCCAGAAGAAAACTCCAAAAGGAGGCTAGCAAGAGAGAATATTTCTCCTCTCTTTCTCTCCTTATCTTGCACGGCTAACTTGTCTCAAAGTCAGTCAGACTTAGACTCAGCTGGAGCACCACTCATATATATCCCAGGTTATCATAATTGTTGAGTTCAACACACAGGATGCAAGTAAATTTGTGGGCTCCACATCTCTTACATGATACATATGAAATCGTATGCATACAATTCAATAGCTAAAATAATTAAGATACAAACGACTGGAATCTCTATCATTACTTATATATATATATATATATATGTAAGTAAAAAAGGAATGAACAGTTTGGATGCTTAAGTGAGTAGCAAATCTGATATGGTAATGAAAGTGTGTGTGCGCACAGGAACAGGTTGTTGCAAGAGTCCTTTTCAGGGTGGTGGGCTATCTAATATCGACACATACAAGAACACAAACTTTGTATTATTTTAAGAAAAAAGAGGAAGAATTTAGTGTATGTATGTGTTTAAAGAAAGATCGTGTCCCAACTTGATTAATTTGAAAAGGTTAAAAGTCAGTTGCCTTTACAGCCAACCCGGTCACTGATGAGGGTGAAAATGATTATACCATAATTGCTTACAAAGAAAGAATGAAAGAAAAACCACCGACCACTCTTTGAGGGACGAGGGAGAGAGAGGGAGAGGGAGAGAGGGGTGTCCAGCCGTCCATGACAGCTGAGTGGCTGAGACTGGGGGACCGTCGAAAAGACTGACATAGTGGGGAAAATAAAGTTGATAAATACAAGGACAAGAGGTGGCGGGTACCCTTCATTTGTCCCACCACACACACACTCACTTGCACGTTTCTCTAGAATTTAATTAGAATCTTTGCTGAGTTGACTCGGTCAGTCAGTCTCACGTGTTTACTTGACTCAGCTACCTTTCTCATCTTGGGGGAGAAAAAAAAAGACATTAGAATAACTTTTTTTGAAATAAGTTCGTAGACCTAATTATATTCAAAATTCAAAGGTAAGAGAAATTAAATGCTGTAAACATTCGACTCATTATAAAGATAGATTACAATAAAGAAAACTAAAAAAAAAAAAAACAAAATTGATCGTCGTCGGATGACACTGTATTCCATTGGACATCATCAGAAATCAAACGATGCCGTGTTACATCGGAATTCACCGAATTAAATAAATAAACATGAAAAAAAATGAACAAAGGAGATTTGGTTGTTTAAGAATTCCTCCAAACAAATCTTGAAGCAGATAAAGATCTAGATCTAAACCCATCGAAATCATAATTATCCATATTTGGTCTTGGAGTTTTGGAACTTAGAATTGCTAAAGGATCTCCGATTATACATCTTTCTTGAAGTAAAACCATATCCCAAAATGAAATTCTCGGGAGAAAGCCTTGATATGTCTGTAACCCTTATTCAACAGAACACCAACAAACTAAAAGAAAAAAACTAGAAAAAAAGGGGAGAATGGAGGAGGACGAGAACATATATGGAGGTCTTCTTCTCTCCCTCAGATCTGTACGAAGGAGAGGGAGTCCTAGTTGAGAGAAAATTTTAGAAAGAAAGGGGGAACCAGAGAAGTAGGGTGTGTTTGGAAATGGTTTTGGTTTTTTGTTTTCAGAAACTGATTTTAAGATTAGATTTTGAAAACAATTTTAAGAAATAAAACTGAAAACAAAATTCATTTGGTAGAGGATTTTGCGCGGAGAAAGATGACAGAGGAAAGAGAAAACATGAAAGAATTTACAAAACATCAAAAAACAGTTTTGATTTTTTGGTTTTTGAAAACCAAAAACAGTTTTCAGTTTTACAAAATAATTTCTAAAAACACCCACCCAAACGAATTTTCAAAGTCAAAACAATTTTTGAAAACAGAAAACTGTTTCCAAACAGACTCGTAACATTAGAGTAACTTGAACTATAAATATGAAACTAATTAATCAGCCAATGAGTTTAGAGATGAATCTTTCCACTCAAGATGTCCATCATTGTTTACAATTTTTATAATGTAAAACATTTTTAGAAAATCTGAAAAAATCATCAATGAAAAGTTTATAAGATTTTAACCGTTAGATCATACTTTCTATTGTTAAATATGAAAAAAGAAGAATATATGTTACTATTTTGCATCCATAGGTTTAAAATAGTTCAGATTTATTATGTATTTTTCTTGATGATTTCAATTTTTTTAAAACCTTTTGACCAAAATTGAAAACAAAGATATAGACTCCTTGTTTTTAAAAAGGAGCATCTTTGAATCTCCAGATGGGATACCTAAGTTCAACTCTTCACTTCAATATCCAAGTATACAGGGTTTACATGGGTCAAAGGTCCATGTTTCATGGTCGTAGAAAAATAAAAATACAAAATTATTTTAATTTAATTTAAATACCTATAGTTTCATAAAAAAGAAGGATAGTGTGTCCAATCTATGGGTACGTATGTGACATCTCAACATTTTTTTCTATTTTTTAGGGAAAATTAAATATAAGTCCTTCATGGAAGAGCTTTGTTCCACTAGATACATTCTTAAAAGTCTTATTCCATAAAGTCCATGTCCTTTAAACTAATATTCCAAAAAAGACAAACTCTTATCCTAATTTTTTTTAAATGACTAAAATAACCTCAGTTTAATTATTTAACTTTTAAAAATTAATCATAAAGTTTACAGAAATTCCTCTCAAACTTGCGAAAGCTTCTCTTTCACGACTAGCTGCAGGGAATATTTTTCTTTCAAATTTTCTTCATGAAATTGATTTTCTAATATGAATCTTGCATCAATTTTGAATTTCTATAATGATTCACCTTGCGATCCTGTTGATTTTGGATATTTTCAGTGTTTGAATTTCTAGATCTGATCATACTCACCATGAGACTTGTAGTTTTCCTTCGATCTGTCATCACATCATTATTTTCGACAGTTTCTGTGGTGATTTTTTGTGTTTTTTTTGTTCTGCTTTCGGTTGCAGACTACAAGTGATATGTTATCTGTTTCGATTACTTTGATATCGACACAAAGATATTTTTCGTCCCTCAACTATGGGGCGAGTTTCATTTTTGTCTATAAGCTTTTTTTCTCCCATTTGCGTCCCTTAACTATTGAAAAGTATCATTTTCGTCCTTTCAAGTGAGATTGAAGTTGGGAAAAACCTGATTTGATGAACAATATGATGTCACGTAGAATTTTTCAATGGCCGGATTTATTCGAGGGATAAACATGATACTTTCCCATAGTTGGGGGATGAAAAAAGGAAAAAAAAGAAGCTAAGAGACGAAAATGAAACCCGACCAATAGTTGAGGGATGAAAAATACTCTTTTGCCATTTGATATATATCATAATGTTATATGTCTTGCTAAATGTTATATGTTTTGTTAAAATGTTATCTATCTTTAATAAAATGTTATCTATTTGAAGTTCCAAAACAGATAACATATAAGAACAGATCCGAAACAGATATATTATTTGCAGATTCAGATCCAATTTCAGAAGAAAAAAAAGAGTTCGAAAAAGCAATAAAACCTCAAAGGTGATACTCCTTGATCCATGGAGTTGATTGGTGGTGTTGATGGTCATCGGAGTTGGCCGTATTGACCGGATCTAACACTTTTTCAAATGGTGGCCATGATTTCAAGAAGCTTTTTTGGAGAATCAAGTGATAATATATGGCCAATGATGATTGGGCTTTGATTGAACTGACCTAAAGCTTTATTTCGGTAATTCGTTTGTCGAAAATGATGACCGGACGGTCAATTTCCGATGGTCGACGTGAAGGAAGAAGAAGAGAGAGAAAAAAAAAGGAGGAAGAAGAAGAATGACATCACGCATGTGACTCTAAGATGGATTTTAGAGATATCTTTAGGGATATTTTTGTCAACACAATATAAATGTACTTTTTTCTAATATTTTTTTCACTTTGTCCTTAAATATATAAGTACTATATTGTCATTTCCCCTTTTTTTTATTGCCAAGTAAAATAACAATTTAGGAAACAAAGCAATCTCTAATGATTTTTTTTTAAAAAAAAACAATTTATTAAACAAAGATGAATGAAATGGTTTCATAAGATTCCATTAAATACAAACTACTACAATGACATGATCACAGATTGCTAAAACAAAAATTGCCGAGTATTAGCTTAATTCTCTTCTAGCTGGTCAAACCATACCTTCCATGAAGGTAGGGCTCGGCATCGGGCCGGGTCAAGCCGAAAATATGAGGCCCGAGCTTTATTTTGAGAATCGGGTTTCGGACCGGGCTTGGCTCTCAAAATGAGGCCCAGATCCGGCCCGAGCCCTTAAAGCTCGGGCCTCGGGTCGGACTCGAATTTTTTACTATATAATATTTATATATGTATTATTTGAGGAAAATGTATTATATATATATATATGCATATATGTAATATATATATATATATACACATACATTGTAATAATATATATACACACGGACAGTGCACTGTCTGTGTATGTGTGTGTATATATATATATAAATATATACATATTATATATATATATATATATAAATAATGTCGGACTTGCATCGGGCTCGAGCTTGGGTCGGACCAAAATTGACCCGAGGTGTCGGGCTTCTGGCCAAGCCCGGTCCCAAAAATGGAGCCCAGGCCTGATCTAATTTCGAGCCGGGCCAAATGTTGACCCCTACATGGAAGCCATACCAGGAGTTAGCTTTCAAGGATGCAACAATGCCAAAAGTTTTCCCCTACGGCTTATGAAGAGGTGGGTAAAGTGAACCCTCCCATACCAATTTCTCACATAGATTATTATTTTTATTATGATAGGCATCCCAATAATTAGGGGTGACAAAAAATTGATTCCAGATCGTACAACAACACATGTTTACGAAATATTTACATGTTCGAATTCTAACCTTAATTGGATTTTGAACGTACTTAATTGATCAAATCTGGACAAATAAATAGGACAATAACCTAATCTGATTTAGGGTTCGAACAAGATTTCTGTGATTTGACACATATTTCAAACATATTTAGAGAATTAATGAACACTTTACACACTCATAATCTCATTGAGGCATGCAATGCATGCAGTAAGATCACAAGGCTGAACAGCATTAAGATGTCGGCGATTCGATTCTGGAGGATCATCGGCCTTCATGATGGATGGCAACGGCCACCCAACCAAATAGCAGTCTGTATGATTAGCATAATTCACAGTGGGCGTGCCCTCCGGCCCACAATATTGGACTGTAATCCGTTGGCCCATTGGGCCAGTCTGTTTGTAGGTTCCCAAGTTTTTTTTTAAAAAAAAATGAATCGAGAAACACAAGAATAGCTCAGATGACATTCATGTATGAACATTATGCACGAGAATTGTTTACCTTTTTACCTTACCCATATGTAGCTAATGCAGAAAGTTAAATTATAGGTAGCTAATGGAGAAAGTTAAATTTTTAAACAGCATGAGGACTTTTCCAATAATTAGAACATTTGCATTCCTTGCAACATATGAACTAAAGCATAAGTAAAATTTGTATTCCATGTGGAACACAATAAACATTTGTGTCCATATGCCTGAATGGACCAGTATATCCCCAATCAGCATATGAGAAATGGAAATTGACATCCTAAACATGGCTTCAGCCAGTTACATGAATAACTGTTTACTTCAAACTAGTTCTTGAATTAATCGTGTACTGCTAGATTATTTCAAAGATAAAATAAGTGAACCACTGTTGACTCCGGAAGCACAGAGGATTATGCAAGACAACATTGCGGATCTGTTAACAAAATCATCCAAAAATTCTCAGAGCTAGCAAATTGAATAGTTATTCTCCAAATGATAATCTAAACAGTCTACAGCAGCGCAAACTAATAATCAATCCATCAAGGGAACACAGTGCACAGCTCTTCAATGGAGCATCTGTCAGTTCTTAACCAAGGTTCTTAAAACCGGACCGGTCATCAAACCGGAAAAGTCTTCGGTTCACGGTTCAAAGGTTCAACCGGGGTTCAAACCGGGTTCGAACCGGTTTTAATGTAATGAATTATTTATATATATATTTATATTATATGCATATAATATGTAAGAAAACTTCATAAAAATACAATATATTCAAATAAAGTACCATTTTAAACAAAGAAAATCTCATAGCCTAGTGATTAAAGCCTTTTTTAATGAACAAAAGGTCATGAGTTCAAACCCTACAAATAACAAAATTTCAAAAATATTTTATTAACTTTAATAAATGACCGAACCGGTCAAAACCGGTCCGGTTCTGACCGGTTCAACCGAAGAACCGGCCGGTTCAACCGGAAATATCCCGGTTCATCAATTACCGGTTTTGGCACCTCAACCGGACCGGACAAGTGGCCGGTCACCGGTTGGACCGGCCCGACCGGCCGGTCCGGTCCGGTTTTCAAAACCATGTTCTTAACTAGCACTAGACTGTCGTTTATCCCGAAATTAGCAATTGGCCGCATAGGAAGAAGCAACTTATTTAGTTAGTAATTCGCCCTATTTCACTGAAAATTAAACTGTCCCAGACCATGAAACAACCAACTCTCAATAAATAACTAGACTGTGGCTCCCCATGGTAAGATATTGGCTTCAAAACAAGTACCTTCTTGTTTTGAGTAGGATGCTTCCCCTTCCCTTCTCTTTCCGCTGTTATTCAGTCCAGAAAGTCATGCAAAAATATTTAAGCATTTCAAAACTGAGACATCCATCCTCCTAATTAAATTGCACAGCTGCTGGATGGTTGCTTATCTAACTTACGAAAAATCTTAAGCAAACCCATGACAGAGTCCAGCCTTGAGGGTGGCTTGTTTCGCAACTCCAGTCTTGCGGCAAGGTAACAGTAACTAAATCAGTTCGGCAGTTCTAGAAAGGACAATTTTTAATGCTGGGGTTTTAGCAGTAATTACATGACTATACATGCAACTTCTCATTGTGCAGTGTTCCTAGGGTTCTAACTTTAGATAAAAGGTACAGTAGAGAGCTAATAACATTCCATCCAAACATAGATGATTTTTTCTCACACGAAACAAAGTTAACAGAACAAAGAAACATGCATGTAGTCTTAAACTTTGTAAGACGGCTTTATCAGTTTGTTTCCTCTTTCCCTTCCTTTCTGTCTTATCTTTTTGAAAACTCATTAATGGCAAAGCATCAAAACCAGATAAAAATTCTATAGCCGTCTATTGAGTCTTCAACACTAGAGTGCACTAATTAATGCAAGTTTCTCTAAAATGGGAAAATATTAGAAGCTTAACCCTCAGATTCGCGAATGCAAATCAATGCATATCACAGAACTCAAGTTATGATTCCTTATCAATACCAAAATTTAGCTCAAACGCAACAAAATTAAACAAGAGACGCGAATCACACACACAATCCATACCGCAGCTGACGATCAATCATAAAAAAAAAAACGAAAGCAGACATAGATCGAGACGAAGAGAAGTTGAAAACTCATTTCTCTTCCTTCAAAGTAAAATCTAAAGCGATTTCACGCCAAAGTCAACATCAAGAAAACTTTATCCACTACAACCCTGACATAATGTACAGAGCATCCAAAATTAAAAAAGACAGAATCGAAATAGTATAGGATTCGACCAGAGTAAGGATGTTAGGGTTCAGGCACCGGATTGGTAGCGGTAAAACTTTCCAAATACGTGGAGAGCGGTGACGAAGCCGATGAAGCAAACGCTCATGACAAGAACGACAGTGGGGGAGATCTTGAGGCCAGGGGCATCATCGGTGTAGAAGCGGAGCATGTTGCTCGGTCCTGAACCACCGACTGCGCCAGAGCCGGATGAGGAGTTGCCTCCAGCGATTCGGCGGCGACGCATGCCCGCCGTGGCCGCAGATGAGCCACGGGGAGCCATGAGGCCAGGGCGCGAACTCGTGGAGGAGGTGGAGGACTGGGACTGGGACTGGGAAGAACCTCTCGCCATTGATGAAAAACCGGAGAAACCAAAGAAATGAGAGAGAGGATGTGTCAGATATAGATGAGAGAGGTGGGGAGCAAGACTGTAAATAAAGTGGAAATTCAATGGGTTTCGTTGGGTACTAAACTACTAATAGTGGAGGCTGTTACAGGGGGATGATAATTACTTAACGACTTCATCTAAATACCCTCATTTTTTTACTCCAATACACCCCCTCTTTTTTTTTTTTTCTATACACCCCTATCCCACCATTAACCTCACATCTTTTATATTTTTATAATTTTTAATTTATTTGTTTCAAAAAACAATATTATTACAAAAAAAAATTTTATTTTAATACTTTGTACTAATTTTTTTGTATGTTTATAACTATATCAATTATAAATTTTTTGGTGTGATTTTTTTTTTGTATTTTTTGCAATTATTTTAGTTTAAATTTTTATGATATGAGTTTTTTTTGTATGTTTGTAATCATTTCAGTTTGAATTATAATTTTTATGATGTCAATTCTTTTGCATATTTGTAATTATTTTAGTTTGAATTTTTATGATGTATATTTATTGTATGTTATTTATTATTATACTTATGTTAAATTATTGTAATACCATTTTCAAGTATTATAAATGCATGTCTTTGGTATTATTTTCTCTACATCTTTTTGTAGATTAAATTACTCATCCACTACAATTTAAGTAACTTATCTATAATTTTTTTTTTCTAATTTTATGGATAGTTATATAAGGTTATGGGCCGAAGATTTATGATTATTCAATGGAGACCAAATAAATTAAAAATTATAAAAATATAAAAGAGGTGGGGTCAATGGTGGGATCGGGGTATATAGAGGAAAAAAAAAGTAGGGGATGTATAGAGTAAAAAAGTGGATGCATTTAGATGAACTATTACTTAATTAGCAGATTTGCGGGTTACTTTATTATGGTTATTTATATATAATCATTA
This sequence comes from Tripterygium wilfordii, assembly GCF_013401445.1. Classification (NCBI taxonomy): domain Eukaryota; kingdom Viridiplantae; phylum Streptophyta; class Magnoliopsida; order Celastrales; family Celastraceae; genus Tripterygium; species Tripterygium wilfordii. The sequence goes on along the minus strand of NC_052253.1, from coordinate 11,102,455 downwards.
TAAAGTTGTTAATAACTTAATTAAGGATATAGTGAGGGAGAGTGACGTAGCTACAGAGGACCCTCAGGGTGGTCTAAATTCAGGACGGTAAGGCTGAAACAGTGTGTGTGAGTACAATGATATTGCTTCAAGTAAAATCGAACTTTAAGAATTCACAACAAATGAGTTAGAGATTCAATCTGATTTTTAAACAAGGAACATAATTTGGAACACCAAAATAAGTCTAACATAATCCATTGAGATTCAGATTATCATATATGTCAAAATTATAATCCCACATTGTTTGGAGAAATCCAAGTGATGTGTAAAGACTCACATCCTCTCACACAACTAAGGTATTATCCTTGAGCCTAAATACTATTAAGTGAGACTAGTAGGAAGAATAAACACTGCGAGTGCAAGTTCGGTGTATCCACGAAAACCGAGTAGTCCAAGACCAATAATATTGGCTTATAGTAAGTGGGTGGATTTTTTGATAAAATTTATTCACGATTTTTCACTTTATTAACAATATTTAGAGTAAAGTGCACAACCACATAGAGACTTTTAGTACTAATTTGCATTTGTTAGAGAGCAAAAATAAAAACACATAAATTGCGAGTAGAGAATTAATGTTCCTGAAAGAGAACAAAGTTGATGAGGTACCGGTGGGGAGAAGGCTGGACCTATTGAACGAGAAGAGGTCATCACCACGTTCAACCACCGGCACACACCGCACAACCTCCCCTCTCCCCATAATTCTAAGACCCATCTTGGATATGATCAACTGTAGCTTCGTTCCAACCAATAGGATGAGCTGTACACGTAACTGCATCAATATCAACCATTGATCATGTTCACTAATCTCTAGTCACACACATTCAAATTAAAAAGAATAAATATATTAATAGATAAAATAGATAGATAAAATAGATAGATAAGGATTGATAATACTTACAATTAATAGGATAAAGTGGTAGTACCAGCCTGTAAAAAACATTAAAAACATCAATTATTTTAAGGGCATGTGCCATGTAGCAAACTGGTCAAATAATTTTGCCACTGAAAATTCGCATGTGCCAGTATGACTTCGATCAACATAAAATAAAAATGGATATGATTAAGTACATAGTTTTTGAATTGAATAACAGAGCAGCGTATTTGCTAACAACTATTTCAGTTATAGCCTAGTTGGTTCGTTGGTTTTGACCCAATTAACCCTTCCCACTTGGAATAAATCATGTGGTCACAGATTGGATTTTGACTCAATTTACCTTTAGGCTCTGCTCACAAAGAGAAGGAAAATAATACCCTCTAATTTTGAGTTCGATTCCCATTGAGAATAAATCATTGTGGTCATACATTGGATTTTTGCCCAACTTACCTCTACACTTTGCTCGCAAAGAGAAAGAAAACAATACCCTCTAACGAGAAATTTCAGGTAGGAAACTTCTATATGCGCAAGCACATAGAAGGATCAGCACGGTTGGCCCAATTTACCCCCTGAAATTTCAGGAGAAGGAACAACACGGTGGCAGACTAATCCCACCACCACCTTGAAGTCCTCTTCTAGACTTCCAACTGTTAATGTACTTTTGGAAATCGAATTTTGTAGTTCTTTTGAGTAGGACGACTCAGGTTCAATTATTGGGTAGTATTCTTCTTTCACAAGCTGGTCTGATATTTTTGCAATTTGCACTTGTCCCAGGACATTATCAATTTATCATTACCAATTACTCAAAACCTAGCCATAATGAATCTGTATTCATTAATCTAAACACTTGTAACTTTGTGATGACAACTAAAAATACTTTTAATCAAGCTCCAGCCTATCTATGAAGGAAGGAAACGATGCGAAAACGGCACTTGATCTACATACTAACAGGTATCAGGCTATATCAGCAATCCACTGACTTCCATTATTAATATGATGCATTTTCTTTTCCAATATCTCAAAGAAATTATCTTACATTTCAGAAAATGGATTACAGAGTCATTCATGACCCTGTGGGCGGCTGTAGGCCTGCACCTGGATGAGCAGCTTCATTCTCACTCGCTCATCCCTCCTTGAAGAGGGCACGTCCAATGATCAATCTTCTGATCTCACTAGTTCCTGCCCCAATTTCATATAACTTGGCATCTCGAAGAAGACGACCCGTTGGGTACTCATTCACATATCCGTTACCACCTAAACACTGTATAGCCTGCACCAATTGAATATGTAGTCTTAACTTATCAATCAAAACATGCTTCGCAGAGTTTTGACAAGTGCAGAGGGGTCAGCGGAATTCCACTTAAAACAACAATGAAAAGCACAGACACTCCTCTTTTTGGACTTGAATCAATGACAATGTTCATTGTTGTAAGTTTTGGCAAGCGATATAAGAATTCTACGACACCATATAATATAGTGGGGGAAAAGACGGAACCTATGAGATTGTAGAGTATGTTTAAAAGCAAACAAATCAGGTGTGGCAATAAATCTAATCATAAATAGAATTTTAGTCTAGCGTTTATTTACCTGCAGAGCAACTTGGGTACCTCTTTCACCTGCATAAAGTATGACTCCAGCACAGTCCTGAAATTTGAATAAAATAAAAGTGAATGAAATATTCAGAACTCAGACAACTAGACAAGGGTTTATGAAGACATTCAAGGGCACCTTAGGGTGAATGTTTCCATTGTCACAGTCCCTAGCAACAGAATACACATAGGACCTGAAAAATTGAAGATTATCAATCCCTACCAAGTAGAAATTACGATTGGGATTTAGGAAGAATGGCACATGATAAATCAAAATCTTATACCTCGAAGCTTGTAAAGATGTATACATGTCAGCAACTTTCCCCTGCAATTACAGGTCAAATAAGAGGGGGTCATTTTCCAATGCAAGAATCAGCTAGACAACATGAGAGAACTTTAATATAGACCTGTATAAACTGAAACTCGCCAATTGGACGCTGAAATTGTTCTCGTTGCCGAATGTAAGGAAGAACAACATCTAAACATGCCTGCATAATTCCAACAGGTCCAGCAGACAAAACAAGCCTCTCCAAGTCTAGCCCCGACATCATGATGTAAACTCCTGCAAGAAATGGACTACCATCAAACCATTTCAACAAAATCAGTCATTTCAACAGTTCAGGATGACCCAAAGGGAGGTTGCAGGGATAAAATAACTATAGTAATCCTCCCAAACCAAAGCACATTCCTAAAGGTAGTCTTAAAATGCTGAAACATGAATTGTAACTTTCCAGTTGTGTAATCGTGCAATTTTTTCTCCTGCAAGGACGAGATTTAAACCCTAACTTTGAACAGCAAGATCAGAAAAATGGGAGTAGACATACAACACAAAAGCTTCCAATTTTATGCGAGATATTGTTATTCATTCTAATGACAGATCTATGTTAATCCACATAATCTTTATTCACAAAAAGTAAGGTTACAGAATGGAAACCTTTTCCTTCCTCTCCAAGAACATTTTCTTCTGGTACAAAGCAATTCTCAAAGACAAGCTCACATCTGGTCAGACAATTTCCACTGTTAGCAGGAATTGGAAGGAGCTGAAAAACTCAAAGTTATATAAACTTCAATAAAAGCACTGATAACATACGTGTCACTTCCTCGCATCCCAAGTTTGTCCAATTTCTGAGCAGTACTAAACCTGCAGAACCACCAACGGAAATAAGTTTTCTATAAATCAAGGATTCAAAAGTTTGCTTATAGACGTTGCTATTGTAGCTTTCTATTCGACACGGCAAGCAGGCCTTATTTTCAACTCGGAGAACTTGTTAGAATCGTACGAGACATTTTAAGCAAAGAAGTTTACCCCCTCCAGTGAGAGCGAGGGCAGGCAAGGGTATATGCCATATAAGCAACCTTGACTGAACCACAGTTCAAGCACATTCACAACCTTTTATTTATAGGCTCCTAAATAGATTGCTGATCAAACTAAAACTGAATGCTATAAAAGGTACATGCCCATCCATGTGGCCCACCTGATCAGCAGCACCATATCGACTTACTTGAGCCCAACATTAAAACAAAAAATGCATCTGCTAACTTCCCTGAGAGTTTTCAGCAAGTAACTTATAACTTGTCCATTATGGAATAAATATAAGTATATAACTAAATAAGCTTTTGTGAAGGTACCCTGGCATTCCCTTCTCAATGATAAATGCTGTCACTCCTTTTGAGCCAGCCGTGGTGTCCGTCTTTGCATACACGATCTGCCAATTCTTGTTAGTTTAAACAATGGAAAAAAGTGCTTACAAAGGTATAGGCAATACAGCAAATAATCCTTGCATATGACCATTATTTTTATGGAGACAATAACATGGGGGGAAAAAAGTGCAAAAGAAAAAAAAAAGAAAGCAATACAAAAAAAATGTTACCAATGTCTGAGCACTTGGACCATTGGTGCACCACATCTTGTTCCCATTTATAACATAACCACCATCTGCACGATCAGCTCTACACTTCATGCTAACAACATCAGAGCCAGCTGTAGTGGACACAAAAATACAGCCCGGAATCACAATAAAATGCAGCAACCACCAAAAGTTTAAACATGAATTTTATGATATTTAAAATAAATTACCATTAGGTTCACTCATGGCAAGAGCTCCAACATGCTCTCCACTAATGAGCTTCATAAGTAGGGACAATCAGTTAGCCAGTGGCAAAGATTTCAAAAAAAAAAAAAGTATAATACTAACTGTTGGTTGGGAGAGGTGATCTTAAACCAAATTCTTTCTTTCTTGGTCCAGACTTAAGAGAACACGAGAGAAGGGATGAGAATGAATAAAAACACAAGGCATGAGAGGAAGAAGAAGTGGAAAATAGTAGCAAAATGAACTAAAAAAGGATGAACATAAACCATAAGCGCGCAATCAATTTCATTGAGACTCCTTTCCTTGGGTGGTGACTTTTTAATTTACTTTCCTTTTTCCTGTGGTGAGGAAGCATGGTTGTAAGTCTTACACCAGATACGTATTAAGTAAAGACATAAATATAGAACCTTTGGAAGATACTTCTTTTTCTGAGCAACGCTTCCATTTCTCACCTACAGAGTCATGATAATTAAAAGGGACAGTTTAACAGCTGCTAGGAGACATCATAAGATATAATCACAATTGAATGGGTCATTTTTTTACCAATTGATTAATGCACAGATTAGAATGGGCACCATAGGAGAGACCAACAGACCCTGAAGCATGGCTAATTTCCTCCATTGCAAGGCAGTGATACAAGTAACCAAGACCGAGCCCTCCATATTCCTCTAGAACATAAATGTTAGTTTAAATAAACATTAGAGCAAGGTAGACATGGTTCAAATGAGTGCGTCCCAGTGAAAAATACACAAGCAAAGCTTCCAAGGAAAACTGGGTCCAAGTTGGAAATAACATTCAAATTTTTTCCACAACACAATTAAAATTCTACCAGGTGCAGTAATCCCAAGGAGATTAAATTCTCCCATGAGTTTCCATAGGTCGACCTCCTGCAATGAGTACATGAAATACAGTCAAGTCTGACTCATAAGCAAAGAAAAAAAACGTCAAAACGAAAACAAAAAAAGCAATTACTGCTACACAACCTTGGGGAATGAATTTGTTTGGTCTATTTTTGAAGCATGAGGAGCAATGTTTTCAGCAGTAAACTGCGCAACACTTTCTTTGAACTACAATCATTGCAACCAAAAGAATGTCAGAAGAAACAATACATGATCCAGTTTAAAAAGTTTTCTATCTAAACAATCAAAAGCGAATCAATATTAAGCACAAAGATGGCCTACGTACTCCCCAAATTCAACAAAATCAACTCAAATTTCAGCTCAAGAAAAACCAATAATCAAAATTATCATAGATTGAGAAATCGGACCTGTATTTGAGTATCATCAAAGAGCAGCGAAGTCGAGAAACAAGAACGCTTATGGTTGCCAAAGATTGAAGCGCAGATAGTCCTCGCCGCGAAAAGCCTCTGCATCTTTGCTCTCTGGTTTTTCTTCTTCAATATAGGGGATCGAATGAGTCGGAGAAGTGAAAAGAAGAAAAGACGTTTGGCTGAAGAAGATTGGACAGGAAGCTGATTATCAACTGCAATTATATAGCGAAATAGAATTCATTCAAATTCACTCGTTTGGATTAAGAGAAGATTTCTTTATTGTCAAAAATAAATTTCAAGATGGGAGGTGATTTGAAGGGGCGGAATGATTCATTAAATTAGTTATACGTTTTTTCATTTTTGATATGAAATTATTTATAAGTTAAAATTTATTTTATCTTTTTACATAATATTTTAACATAAGCATAAATTATTAAATTAAAATAATTTTATGTCTTTTCTTTTTGTATCCATCAAGACATGAGAGATAAAATATTTTCCTTTCCATTTTTTTCTTCCATTTTCTTTATCTTCCCTTCCTCCAAAACCTGAAATCCCTCAATCCAAATAAAGGGAAGCCCCCACCCTCGAATCATCAAAATCCTAGGCAACTTAATTTAATTTATACACAAATTAATGCTTGAATATGAACAAATAGCACAAGCCAATGCAATCTTCAAAATCCAACATGTCTTACGAAGTGACGTCGTTTTTGAACTGCACTACTCCATTGTGAGACGTGTTGACTCTCATTATGCTTTTAGGGTGCGTTTTGATTAGGATTAGGATTTTTAATATAATAGCTCAAAATTTGACAATGATACTTTAGAACATTACATCCCCTTGTGATTCCGTGATCGTCTTTATCAGGACCCAAAAAAAAAAACTATTCAAAGAACTCACATGTCAATTTCTGATAACTCGGAGCAGCTGGAACTAGTCGAATGGAGTATGTGATTCCCTTTCAAAAAAAACAAAGGTCAAAAATCCCTCCCCAAACAGTGCTTGCTTCTTTTTTTTTTTTATCACACTGACTCTCTCCGTATACATACAAAACTCAGTTACTTCCCCAAATGACACTCTTTTAAGACTGAAAATTACAGAAAACTTATTTATTGCAGAGATCTTGCTAACGTGAGACGGCTGAGTAAGCAATTATCTTCTAGTGGCATCTGCCATAACCTTATCCACTTCCTGAGTACGTTTTCATCTTTTAGAATCATACCCCTATGTGCCAAAATCCACATGCTTTACATGACTCAAAAAACACACTTCCAGTGATTCAATAAATTTTTGTTAAAGCGATTAGCATTGCACGTGTATGAATAATGTGTAGAGGAAGTCCGTTTTTATAATCTATGAGTGCCCAATGACTTATCCCATGCATTGAGAAAATGTAATCTTGTGCTGAGAATGCTGTAACTATAATAAAGAATTATAATACTAACTACAACAATGTTTCAAGTCTGAATATCCAAAGACAAGTCACAGTTTGACAGGGAATTACAGAAGAAAACTACGAGATAAAAGAAAACTTCTGAAGCTAATACTAATGGAGGAGAATAAAACAGCTTCTCCCTGCAAGGAGCAACAAATATAAGAATCATACCCCAAGTAACACACAACTCAGTACCAGAAATTTCACGCCATCCAAGATAGGTGAAGCAGAGACAACCTTGAGCCAAAACGAGACAAGTTGAAATAACTGCAAACTGCAATGCCATTCAGTAAGAAAAAGAAGCACAGGGAAGGGAAGAGGCCTGTTGAAGAAAAATAATATATACTGTTGTGTTCCAAATTGCACCAATCTGATTCACAGTAGTCAGTAGCCAACCGGTTTCCAAAGGGATACTGTTTTTAACATATTTTAGTGACAGCTAGACAGACTCCTACTCTCTACCAAAGGACTTCCACAATGTGGCAAATTAAACAAGCAGCCACAAAAAAGTCGTATGGTCAAACAAGTCTGCCTCAGCTTGTATCTTCAAAATATTATCTATCAATCTCTATATATTCTCTGTATCTAATACATGCGAACATGTGGTCTCCATTCCCCACACACTGGTGGAGCCTTGTGCGGTTCTACTCAATTGGATCTCACCTTACATGCTATTTCACTCTCTAAAACCAGGTACCAGTGCTACTCAATTGGACCATACTACATCCAAAGAATCCAACCCATCGGTTTAAATTCTAATGGAGTGATTCTCATATTTAAATAACTACTGTACAATTTACCAGCACCGGACTTGCAGCTCTTTGAGGGGAAGGTGCCTTTGTGGACCTGATAAAACAATGGTGTCAGAAACACCACTTAGATAGGGTACTACATAGTGGAAAAGGATACACGAGCCTACCGCTCACCAATTAAAAGAAAAAGTAGTTCAGTGGTTCTGCTGTTTATGCCTTGTGCTTAATTGGGAGACTTCAAAACTCACAAGGACCCGAATCTTAGTCAATTTCCTTTCACTGCCATTTAAAAAACGTGGGGACATCTCCAGTGGAAGTCTTCTGTCCAAAGAACTTCAAAAGAGAGCAACAACAGTTCTCAACCAAACTAGGTTATATTTCCTCTACTCTGAATCCGAGTCAATGGAAAGATATAGCCTTTGCCTTACTGAACGTTTTTGGCGAGGAAATGAGAAAGGGCTATCTGAACCGTGCTGACTTGCTTTCTCATTTCTACCATCATTCATGCCAAGGAGCAGTGAAGCTGCAAAAAGGGAAATAATCAGTGAAAAAACTATGAAACTGATAACACCAACTAATCCAGCATAGTATGAATCAGTTGTGGACAACTTACACCTGGGGCTCACACAGGTAAATAAATAGGTGGTAAGAAATAATCGCCATGAATCTAAAACCAGAAGCCCATTCAACATCCTCATAAAAATAAACGGATTGAAAGCCAACTACATAACACTCGATAACATCATGTCAAAAATATTTTACTCTGAAAAAACCTTTGCACGTCAAAGTCATTTCACAGCTAGGAGCAAGTAATAAAGCTCGGAAGAGAACAGGAACGAACCAGTTTCAGCCAAAGAATCCATGGCACCTTCTCTGATCGGCATTTGCTGTCTTGAATTCACTCCATTCGCAATTGGTAACTCACCATGACCGCCAGAGGTCCCACCCCCAAGTCTAAGCGAGATCCAATCATCCGTGCGTATACCATTTGACACATCAGGTTGACCTCTGAAGCCAGTCTGTAGCGAAGCATTTGAAGGCCTGGTTGGGAGAAAAATTTGAAGAGATGGATCGTCACCCCCAAATGCCAAGGGATTATCAACCAATCCATCATTTATGTCTGTATCAGTCTGACCAACAGAAGAATCGGGGACTAAAGGAGCAGAACCCAAGGTGGTCTCTGGTGCCAAACTGTAGCCATTCATTGACGGAGGACAACCGATCGAACCATGCTGCAAATCAACCAAGCCATCTGCTTCTGAACTAAATAACTGAAACCCGGGGCCTGATTGGGTTCCCGGAGGTAAAGGCCAGAGTGGCATCCCAAATTCATCATCATTTGCACTGTAAAGACCCATACAAGAATTTGCACCAGCTCCAAGACTAGGATCTTCTGAATAGGGATCGGCAATCCCTGAAGGAGGCACCGAAAAATTTGTCCCACCAGCATCAGTTTGATTATTATTATAGACAATGTCATTTTCATCATCAGAATCACTAAGAACGATAACTTCTGCATCTACTGCAGCCACGGAAGGGTTTCTATCAGTAAATCCATAGGCTGAATCTAAATTCAGAGGTAAGGAATCAAGCTCAATCCCATTGCTCAGAAAATCAATATTCTCTCCGCCATCCTGATTAACACTTGGATCTTCACCATCCCGACCACTTCCAGTGGCACTGCTACTCATTGGGATAACTTTCTGCTCGTGGTTCAAAAAACCAGAAGACGATGCATTCATATCCTCAGGTTTGCTCACTTCCCAAATACCATTGCGATTCCTCCTGATTCCAAGTTTCAAACCAGTATGACCTTCTGAAATGCCTTCTTGTTTGATTGGCTTTGACATTTCCACTTTCGTTTTAAGTTCATCAGTAGGGACACAGAGTGCACCGTCAGGAGTGTGCCATTGTGCAAGCTCCCGGAGCTCCCTACGTTCACTTTCATTTCTCGTCTTTGCACGCCAAGACCCATCAGGCTTCACCTCAATCTCTGCCACATCTTCACCACAATGCCTCATCTGTACCACCAAAATAAACCATGATAAAATGAATGAGATAAAGCAATGTACAAAGAAGTCCAGAAAATCAATAGGCCATACAAGAAGATCTACCTTAGATGTGATTCGATTGAAATATGGATCGATGATAATATATTCCAACGAATAATTCTTTAGACAAATGGGGCACTGCCACTGTAGTCAGAGCAATGCTTTTGTTAGAAGACACAAATAAAATTATAGAGCATAATTGAAAAACCTTCAGTAGCTTGCCTTTCTCGACCGCTGGTTAAGCTCCACAAAAACTTCAAGATCAAAACAGCCCATATGAACACAAGGTTTAAACCTCCCTGCAACCTTCATTCTGGATCCACTCATCTGCACCAGGAAGCAGACGGAAATTAGATACTTAAATAGTCATAGCGACTCTTAACACCAAAGCATTGAAAAAATACAAGACATAGAAAGTACCGTACCGACTGCACTCAGGAAAACACTGCAACTCAAAATTCTTTCAAACATATGAATTACAAGAATCAGATTAAAAAGTCTCCTTATCTAGCAGAATCAACCTACAATCAAAAACTTGTTCATCATCATAATCATTGGCAATTTGGCATCGGCTACATGAATCCATAAAAGAAATCAATTTGAATCCACATATTTTCCTCACTAGTCTTATAGAGCCCATATCCTTAATACTTCTATCCATGCCTTTTATGGTCTCCCTCCCCTTCTTACAATCCCCTGCTTGAATTTTCCCAAGGCTTCTTGCTGCCATACCACTATCTCTATATCGTACATGCTCATACCATCCTAAACCGGTTTTTTTTCTTTTTCTTTTTGGCATCTTATTTACAATTGTTGGCTCTCATGTCTTAGATCTAATAATATTATTTCGTATCTTATCCCACAAAGAAACAGTTGTTATTGCATTAAAACAAAAGGGAATTTGGTATAGAGATCTGCTCAAACAAAATCACAAGACCCCCCTACACTGGAAAAGAGCACATCCACACAAAATCACACGTCCCAACAAAAATAAACTTCATAAGCATATCTTTCATTATAAAGGAATAACTACTAATCGGCCAAAACCAAACTCTTTTGTTCCCCGTAATCACAGGAATTATGTACAACCCCAACTGAAAAGCAGACACCTTTACCTTTTTTTAAAAAAAAGAAACTTCAGCTAATATTAGATGTTCTGTCTAGTGTTATGAAGGGGCAGGGGAGGGGGGGAAAAGTCAATTCAACCAAATTTAGATACCAAGCATCAATACTCTTGCATTTGACTCCCGAAAATAACAAGACATGAACCAGCATGCACAAACAAAAAAAAAATCAATATGTGATATATACACATACAGCAATGTAGTATATATACACATACTACAATGTAGTTCCAATCCCTAATAATACAACCAGCAACATTTATATCCTTTCTTAAAAAAATGAAACCTTTAATCACCATATTTGCAGCTCTTAATGCAGCGTGCAAATCATGCATCATTGAACTGTGTGTTGAAAAATGGGATAAGCTCCAAAAGCTTTTAAGTTTTAAACTAATATACAGATCCAAGACAATAACTTAAACAGCTACTCCATTAAGGAAAATGCATGACATTTCCTCCACATGATTCATTAGAATTTACAGCAAACGAGATAAATAAAAGGCTACACTTCCAAATTAAATTTGAGTAATAAAACTTACAGGACAACGCAGATTCACAGCAAAAGAATCTGCAACAACTTCAATATCACTGTCACTATCAGCATCATCTCCTGCAGCAGTTCCACCACCAACACAACGAACGACACGTGCAAGAGCATCTTGAAAATGCTCCCCATCAGACTCCTTAGGAATCGAGTTGAGGATCTACACAATAAAGCAAAGTACTAAATCAAAACAGCGAGGATACCTGAAGAACACTACGAAGAAGAGGGCTTTCCCAGGAACGGCACAAATGTGAGTAGAGATGCAGTAGAAATTTCCACATTGTTTAAAGAAATTCAAATTTATTAAAGATCAACTGATACCAACTTCAATTATTTCAAACAAAAAATGTAAAAGCGGTCTGGTTGAAATATAATCGATTAGTTTGATGCCTAAATGATGCACATATATCTAGTGTCCAACCATCCGACGAGATTTCTAACAAACATATTTAGTTGACAAACAAAATTACAAGCTCCTAACATTACAGGGATGGCATCTCCCACCTTATCATCAAAGTTTGGAAAGCAATGAATTCTATAACAGGTATTAAGCTCTGCCCCATAAAATAAATGCATCCAAATATACACATAGGCAAGACACGTTATCATAAAAACTAAATCCAGACAATTAACACAAAAGTCAAAGACCACATGCCAAATTACACCATAGAGCAAAGTACATTATGTAATTCACACGGCTAACATCTGATTTGAATTATCGTAACCTAAAAAAAATGTCTAACCAAAAAGGAGAGCTAATAGACAACTGAAAATCAACCTGGCAGAGACGGGAGTGGTTGCAACCCCCCCCCCCCCCGGCCGCTAATTCAAAAGAAATATTACGATATCATCCACTACAGAATTGCCCCTGCCCTTTAATAAGTGAAAAAGATCCACCAGCAAATTTAAAAGTGAACTTTTGAGCAGTTCAAAATTCTCCATATAACTATATACATGATAAAAGAAATAAAAGATATTCCATTGATGTCATCATTGAATTACCTGTTGAACAGTTCGCCGTTTTACAATTCTGACACCTAAACAGAATATGCGTGTATCACATCCAGTTAGAGAAATCTTGTTGATACCATCTTTTGTACATGGTGTTATCTGAAAAAAGAAGGAAAATGAACTCAAAATATGAGAACCTTGTGTCAAAATGTTTAAAATAGTAATATAAAATAAAGTAATCCTCTAACCATGCCATAAATCACATGGGAATTGGGATCCCACCAACCCGCAAGTAGCCGAGAACAAGATATCATAAATGGACCCATAGGATGCAAAAACTCCCCAACAGAAATTTGAAAAGAGAACTTGCAATTCAGAAGGAAAGAAGACTCACAATAGGAGCATCATCACGACCATTAGCACCTAGTAGTTGCGAGCCCGGTCTATTAATAGCACGAACAGGGACACCTGTAGACACAAATAAGTAAAAATCATAGCTCATACACCGCTTACTGTTTTTCTCATCTACATTTAGCGATATCATAGAAGATATACAACCCAAAAACATAACTCTCAAACTTAAAAGAATCAGAAGCCCAATATTTTGGGCTGCTAATATGGAAGTTAAATCATCAGTGATAACAATACCGTTGATCTGAAGATCTGCATATTGTGGCCACTGCATTCTGAATGAAACTTTATCATTTAAGAGCATACACCAAGCCTACAAAGATGAAAAACCATCAGTCCATTTTATTGAAGGCGTTCCGAAGAAGAAACACATTTCTCATACATCACTTCAAAAACAACCAAACCTGAACATCATATTCTTGTTTCGACAATAAATCCTTGTCTGCCCTTGTTAAATGAAATGTTTTCTCCACAGACTGCACTGGATTTGTACTGAAATATTGAAGATGAAATATTTAAAATAAACAAAATAACTTTGGGCACATGAAAAAGAAGGTGTGCACGACAACCAAAGAACCTTGACATTAAGATAATAGCTTAAAGAAGAAAACAATAGCTTACGAATTATTTGAAAAATAAAAGAAAGGAAAAGGCAATTTGTAGTCTGCAGTGACTTAGTAAATCAATATTAAATGCATGAGGAGAGAGAGGTAATAGAGCCTTTTCCTCTTATTCGATTGGTTCAACACACTTCGTGTTTTATTGAAGGATCATCAAATAGAACGAGATTCAAGATATAATTGATGTGATTAAACCATATAATCTCTCTAGTTTGGGTTGTTTGTACTTTGGATGCATTCTTTGAAGATGAATATTCACATATTGGACAAGACTTAGAATCAGGACAATACAAATATAAACCTGCCCCAGGAACAGGGCTCATAATATCTATTTCATCAGCCAACATTCAATCAACAGCCCAATTAACTGATTATGTTTTTTCTAGCCAAAAATGCAAAATGAGCTCTAGATTCTACAACAATCCACATCATCCTTGACAACTACGGTAAACACAGTCATCTTCCACAGATTAGAGGCAAAAAGTTCTCATGGTCCACAGAAGCACTTACCCGTCAGTCGGAGTATTTGTAGTAGTCAACTTCACAGGATATAATGGATTTGCAACTGTAACCCAAAAACTGTTAAGAGGAGACATTCGAACATATTAGGTAAAGGTAAAATACACCTATACGCGAAGCTCCCTCAGTGGGCGGGGTCGAGGACAAGCAATATATACGCAGACCTTACCCCACATAATATGTGGAGATGCAGTTTCCAAGAATTGAACTTTTCACCTCTAGATTGCACCCCTACAACTCCCACTAGCCACATGTTCGAATGTGGCAGAGCCACAACTCTATTGAAGACAAAAAATTCCATAACTTGCAAACAGAGCGTAGGCAAAAATATTGCATTACAAGATACTGTCCCCAGAAAGCTAACAGTAAATTAAGATCAGTAAAAACAACTTGTTTAAAGCAAAAAAAAATACGAAAATAAATGATTAAATTCTAAAAAAACCCAACTATACTAATCATAAGTAGGAACACAAAACTAATTAAGAGGCTCAGTAGCTCTATCTAAACTTCTGGAGGTGTAGATGAAAGGTATAGAACACCATTATATGCGAGGAAGCATAAAAACCTTCCTGACCCAACCAACAAAGGAAAATTTGGGAAATCATCAGCCAATCAAGAAGCAGTTCAAAAGGCAAAACAAAACACTAGTAATACATACGGGTCAGCTCGACTGAGTCGACAGATCTCGCAATAAAATAAGTCAGGGATTTGCGCACCACCCTCCATAGGTTTCTCAGGAATTATGACACAACCAATGTGTTGCCACACATGACATCTTGGATCCTCACACTGCCAAGTACGAAAGAAAGAGTAGAAGGAATTAAGTAATGCATTGCAGGACGTCACTACATCCAAGCGTGCACTATTAAGGGTTTTCAATAATATTTATATGGCACAAAAAAAAAGGTAGAATAACAAAAGCATACATGAATGTCCAGGAGTAGCAAATACTACATGCTCTGCCAAGACATACGATATATATCAATTGTCGACTAAAAGCATCCAGGACACTCAAAGCCCGAGATGATACTTCATAATTCTCTTTTACTACACATTTTACAAGAAAATAATGCAACTCACCAAGAGTATTTTCTGCAGCAACTTAGAGTCCTACAGCTCCATAGATTACTAACCCAGATATAGAAATCTGAACATAAGTACCACAGCACTTAGAAGTACAAAGCTAACATCAGAACATGCAAGAGACACAAACTTCTTCTTTTTTTGTCAAAATACACCAATCTTAAGACAATCTCGTGATACCAATACAAATTTTTGTCACCACATAAGTACAAAGAAGAAAAAAATCAATATAAAATATGAACACAGAACTTTGACAAAAAAGATCAAATTAGCTACCCACTTTGTGTTGCTTTGGTTTAGCAAATACCAAAACTAGAGCCAATTGAGAAGAAGTTTGGAACTAATGAGTATTTAGGTGTGAAAACTGATTGTAAAAGAAAAGACACTTAATATCACCAAATTCGTGATTTATAATGTTCATATGGAGAAGCAATGACAGCACTCTTGCTAATGGAAAAAAAAATTTCCTAATATACATAGAAAATTTCTCTAAGCTAAGAAACATAGAGCAACAACAAGCATCTGCACACAACAGCGTCCACATGAATCAATTATTTCATAATCTCATAATCAGCTAAATATAACTTATTTTCTAAAGGAAGCAGACAATAAACCTTAATATAGATGCAGCAACCAAAAGAGAATGAACAGATGTACACAAAATATAACCTTTTTTTATAAGTAATATAACCTTAATCATTGACTCTGTTTCCAATGAACTTCCACAAGGACAGCGAACTTTTGTATCTGACTGATAGGGATCATCCACTTCCCCTTTTACTTTCACATTGCTGCTATCAGAAGCACCCTGACTCTTTGATGCTAAATCAGTGGCCCCAGATACCTGCATTTTTCTGGGTACAAAAACATAATAGGATATCAAATTCAAAGAGGAAGAGCTTGAAACTCACACACATGAAAGGCAGTACAACAACATTATGCCAACCATAATTCAAGTGTTAGCGTGTGTGTATTTTTTTTTTTGTGTGTGTGTGTCTTGAAAGGAGGGAAATCCTATGCACACAGGTTAAACCCAAACACTTGAAGTCGCTTCACATCTGTCAAGTTGTCACTAAGACAAACCTGTATATGTCATCAACTAGCTTCGCCACTGCTTCCTTCCCAGCAGTGCCCTTTTTTGGCCACATCCTGGAAACTACAAATAATATGGCAAAACATTCAGATACTTTTCCACAAACAAATTAGAAATAATACTTGAACAATGTTAGAAGGTAACTTATGCAAATATAGACATATGATCATCACCCTCCCCAACCAGAACACAAAACAAGCAGATTGGAAGAAGGAGATTAAAGCAATTTGAACTAACTTACAGCATAAAAGAAGAGAGAAATGGCTAATCCAAATGAAATTCATTTTGGAAGCACCGATTTAATATTCAACGAGTAAGAAGTCCAATCAAAATGAAAAAGTTGAACATATGTCTCACTCGACTATCAATAAAACAGTCGAATAACATTTTCCTTTCCCTGCCCAAAAAGAAAGTTCAATTACACGAAAAACTTAGAATGACTTGAACATAATGCTTCTCCAATTCTCAGCAACTACACGGCCGACTCTCCCAATCGAATCAGAATACAAAATTACACATATTTTGCTATTTCGCAACAGCATAATAAGGAGGATTGCCTGTTTCTATCTAAAGAAAAAAGAAAAATACCAAAAAACAAACAAGAAGCAATAAAACTTGTCAGATGAGTGGGGCAACTCCAATTATCAAGAAAACAGTCGAATAACGTTTTCCTTTCTCGGCCCAAAAAGAAAGTAAAAATAACTAGTAGCTAACTTTCAATTACACCAAAAACTTAGAATGACTTGAACATAATGCTTCGCCAATTCTCAGCCACTACATGGCCGACTCTCCCAATCGAATCGGACTTCAAAATTTCACATATTTTGCTATTTCGCAACAGCATAATAAGGAGGATTGCCTGTTTCTATCTTTTGAATATGAAAAACGAAAAAAAAAAAAAAAAATTACTCTCTGCTGGGAGGGCACTTGCAGTCATAGATGCCCCCCACTCCTCTGACAAGTTTTATTGTTTCTTGTTTGTTATTCTTATTTTTCTTTTTCCTTCAATATGTTACAAAAGTTTTTTTAAAAAAAGTGAAATATTGCCACTGCAAATACCCCAAGAAATAAATAAGTAATAAAAAAATTCATGATATGATATACACTGGATCACATTCAATGGCCATCCCAGGAAAGACAAAAATACCATCCATACTGAAAAGAAATAAGGCTATTACCTTGTTCATCAGAAAGAGTTGCTAGTATGCGGTCAATAAGGTCCTAAAAAAGATAAGAAAGAAAAAAAAATAAGTATACACTTTCACTGAGATATCCCAGCTGAACCTAACACCCATGCCCACACCATCCCATCTTCCACACCTTGAACTAGAACAGCCTAAAATAAATCAATATCTTCAGCAATATAACAGAATAAAAATTAAAAAATACACTAGAAAGAATGTAACCACAAACTCCAAATAAAAACTAGTTACTGCATCACAGCTCTGATGAAATTCTAACATAATGAACTTCCAGATGGAAGACTCCAAAGACAAGGAAGTCATAGCTCAAGAATGTGACATGAAAGATTATAACAATCTAATGAAGTTTTAGCAATATACATCCAGCCTCTTACCTGCTTCTTCCCCTGTTTTGAGAGACCTAACTGAGTGAGTACATTCTTAAGCTCTTTTATTCGGAAATGTGTCAATTTGTCCTACAAAAGAAAGTGCAAGCTTCCGTAAACTCCTTGCAAATAAAAAAAATAAAAATAAAAAGGTGAACCCCCTTGTGCACAAGACTCCTGCAATGGGCAGGGCGGGGGACGGACATGATATACGTCGTTTTTTCAGGAGGAATTGAACTTGTAACCTATAAGTTGCACATCTACAACTCTAACACTAGCCCAAAAGCTCACCTTTAAACTCCTTGCAAAGAGCAAAAGAAAAATAAACTATGCCAACCTAAAGTACATAATTCCTAGAGGTTATGACAATATGACTCTTGAAAACTTCAAAACTTGAGAGGCAAAAGGATACAACCACTATTTCATTGGAAGAAGAAAGGGAGGGGAAAAAAAAAAAACCCGTGCCCACAGCTTCCTTTACTGGGTAGACACATTTACGAGAATAACATCAAAATAATACCTTGCAACCTGCCACCAAGTCCATCACTCAAACTCGAAAAATAGCCCAAAAATCAGCAACCAATCTGAACTTGAATCATCGAACACAGGAAAGCAGCTCCAAATAGCGATCGACCTAATCAGGTGAAATCATGTGAAAATCAAATTCCAACCCAAAATCGCGTAATCACTACAAGCAACAGCCAAAATCAAACCCTAAAAATGCATCAATAATAAAACCCTAAACAATTGGTGCTTACGAAGAGATTGGCAGTAATAGAGAGAAATCGAAGAGTTCAAAGTGTAACGCCGACTTCTCCCCTTTTGTGATTCTTTCGCCCCTTTTCTGACCGAGAGCCACCATAAGAGGCTATCCTCCAATTACAAGTCGCGGGCCCATCGCCTATTATCAAATCCGGTTTATTAACCCATAACACGTCCGGGTTTGGTTCCGGTACATTTGCACTTCCATTGTGATGCACGCCCATCCGGTCTTTACGCGGAAAGTTCTGGAATATAATTACACTTTTTTCCTTAAATTGTTTTAAGCGGCTCGATCTGACACGTAAGGGTATAGGATTATTCAAAACAATCTTTTCGTGATCAAAACAAACCGTTCGATCTTCAAAACGGTCTAAAATTGATAATAATTCGGTTGGGCGGGTAGAAGGACCCGTCTACCAGTCCGTGCCCTCAGAATTTCAGTAGAATGTAAACCACAGGATATGCGACTCAATTATAAAAGACAAAATGAGATATTCAAATAAATCACATAAATTCTATGAACAACTTATTTTTTTGACTTTATGCCCCCACCTGATTTGTCGCTGAGTGATGTGCTTGGGGGCTAAAATTGATAATAATTAACACGGGCATAGCAGAACTACGTGATAATGACCCCAAAGATATGGGCCGTAAAGTATGGGCCTTAGTCCTGTCCACCACCACGGACCGGATAATGTAAATGGACATTTCATAAGGCTTTGGGCCCAACACAAAAGGAGAAAAAATGCATGCCTGTTGCAGAGGTCTCTTCTTCAAAAAGAGATCGTATTGCAGAAGAATAGAGGAAAGAGAGAAATATGTAAGCCAAAAAAAAATGTTTTAATCATGTTACTTTCCAGCTCAGCTGTCACATAGATGGGGTTAAAATGTAGGACAATATTTAAGATTATTTGGAAAATTTTCAGAACCAATTAAAATACGAACAATAATGAGTTAAATTTATGCCAAAAAATTAATTACAAAACTTTTAATTCCTTTTATTAAAAAAGAAGAAGAAAACCCCAAAACAAACCAACCTTTTCATTTATTCCATCTCTCTGCCTGAATCAGCGACTCACCAAGCGAAATGCAGTCCACGTTGTATCTCAGTGCCACATATGGCCTTCCTCTCTCCGTTTATGGGATCAATCCCCATCTCAGTAGCCTTTCCAAACAGTACCTTTTTTACTACTTTTCTTTTTCTCTCGCGAAAAAGAAAATGTGTTCTATTTTCTCATGCCCTGTTAGTTTACTGTGTTATCCATTTTTGTGCAGAATAGCAGATCATGATCGCAGAAGGGAGTCGATGAAGAGGCAAAGATCACTGGCAAGAGAGGGCTTAGGTGAAAGTGAAGCTGAAGGAGCCTTTGAAAGAGTTGTTAGAGGGATCATAGAAGGTGAAATTGATGGAGATCTAGCTACTGAATTGCAAGATCTGTTCTACTCTGGTATCTGGAATTGTACCGCAAAGAAAGATCCATAGCTTGCTTTGACTTGTCATGTTTAAGCATACTGCCAACCTTTTTATGGGTTTTCTTTTAATTTTGTGAAAAAAAATTTCTGTGGGTCGAATGGGTAGCTAAAGAAAACAAAGGCAAACCAACAACAATGGCAAACCCAAAAAAGACTTTATTCTTTTAACCGTCATCAATGGTTCTTAAGTCTAAAAAACACAATATTTGTGTGAGAGATATTAGGATTGTACTTATGTATCACTTGATTGGATTATATCAATTCGACGTGTTTGTTTACTTTTTTTTTAATCATCAATAGCTAAAGAAAGCAAGGGCAAACCAACAACAATGGCAACCCCAAAAAACGATTGTTTTTTTAACCGTCGTCATTGGTTCTTAAGTCTAAAAAACACAATATTTGTGTGAGAGAGATTAGGATTGTACTTATGTATCACTTGATTGGATTATATCAATCCGACGTGCTATATAATCTTGACAGCGGGATAAGGATTGAGGGAATGCTTCCAACCTAAAGGGAGGTTGCAGCCCACTTAGCAACTGAACGAATCCAGACAAACATTGTTCAGCCTATCAATTCTCTCAATAGAGCACAGATTTAGATATCTCAAAGTTTTCTTGATATCATTAAGCAGGGTATATTTGCCAATCTCTACAAACACCACGAGATTTTATACGAGAATCACCAGCAAAACATCACATTTCGCCTCTCCATATGTTGGACACCATTGGCACCAATTGCAATTTGCAACAGCCACTCCAGTCAATTTAAGGGGGCGAATAGGAATCATTTTCCGAGAATGTGTTGGTGCCAAACGTGTACCTCACATCATATTGACAAAACCAAAACGATAAACTATAAATAAATCCTAATGTCTCCGACACAAGTGCCTCATTTTTTGAGTCTAAGAACCATTGGTAACAATCCATAAAAAACAAATCCTTGCGAATCCATAGCCGAGACAATATTCTGCCTCATTTTTTGAGTCTAAGAACCATTGGTAACAACCCATAAAAAACAAATCCTTGCGAATCCATGGCCGAGACAATATTCCTGATGTGTGTAGGTTTAGATTTCCATAACTTGGTGTAGAACCTCCTTAACTCTGAACTCCAATGTCAAAAAAGTACTGGTTTTTTTCTGTCTCTTCTCCATATTAGGGCTGATATAAACAGACTGTCTAACCTGAAAGGGTCTGTAACTGTTTCTTGTTTTCTCTTCTGGACTTGTAATTGTCTGGGCCATGTACCGTGTCCTAACTACGAACACCGAGTCTTAAAAGGCAGACGAGACGTTGCCTATATCATTTTGTTGTTGCTGTAAATGGTTAGAATCCACTTCAGAAGCCACAGCAAAACCAAGTTGGTCCTCCGGAAGCCAACAAAGTCACAAGTCAACACATAGAACATTTCACAGAGCAAGTGAAATTGAAGTCTTGAGGCAACTTCCTTCCACGTCAATTGATATTTCCTAATAAGTCTAACCCTTGAAACTAAATACAGATTAGTAACGTCATAAACTGCTCAAAAATAGCTCAAGATCATAGAGATTTAGCTAAAGCACAAAAACAATGAGTCCATTACAAGTGGACAAGAATGTAATCCCCAAATTTGCATGACCACAAGAACAAAATTTCTGAGCCGTTCGGGAAAAACCGCACCTCAGACATATAGTAATCTTAACAAGAAATTGACACTAAAATCTCTAAAACAAGAGGACTCCATGCTATAAGCTGTGCCACCGCCTGTCAAGTACCTGGTTCTCAGACTGGCAACCCAACAATGACAACACAACCATGACATATTAAACGAAACAAAACTGGTTGACAGTACCGACATAAAATCTGTATGAAAGACAATTATTCCTATGAAAGTAGACTTCAGCAAAATGGGATCAACTGTGAACTCCCATGGATCACTTCTTCTTGGCAGCAGACTTGGTGACCTTGGCACCAGATGCATCCTTCTTATCAACACTCTTGATGACACCCACAGCCACAGTCTGGCGCATGTCCCTCACAGCAAAACGACCAAGAGGAGGGTACTCAGAGAAAGTCTCCACCACCATAGGCTTGGTTGGAATCATCTTCACCATTCCTGCATCACCATTCTTCAAAAACTTTGGCTCCTTCTCAAGCTCCTTACCAGATCGCCTGTCAATCTTAGTCAAGATCTCAGCAAACTTAACAGCAATGTGGGATGTGTGGCAATCAAGGACCGGGGCATAGCCATTTCCAATCTGCCCAGGGTGGTTCATGATGATGACCTGAGAGGTGAAGCTGGCAGCCCCCTTAGCAGGATCATTTTTGGAGTCAGAGGCAACAAAACCACGCTTCAGATCCTTCACAGCAACGTTCTTGACATTGAAACCAACATTGTCACCTGGCAGGGCCTCCAGCAGAGCCTCGTGGTGCATCTCAACAGACTTAACTTCAGTTGTGAGTCCAGTAGGACCAAAGGTCACAACCATACCAGGCTTCACAACACCAGTTTCAACACGTCCGACTGGGACAGTTCCAATACCGCCAATCTTGTAAACATCCTGAAGAGGGAGACGGAGGGGCTTGTCTGAGGGCCTCTTGGGTTCATTGATCATGTCAAGAGCCTCAAGGAGGGTTGGGCCCTTGTACCAGTCAAGGTTGGTAGATCTCTCGATCATGTTGTCACCCTCAAAACCAGAGATGGGAACAAATGGGATCTTGTCAGGGTTGTAACCAACCTTCTTCAAGTAGGAAGAAACTTCCTTCACAATTTCATCATACCTAGCCTTAGAGTA
Source organism: Tripterygium wilfordii (assembly GCF_013401445.1). NCBI lineage: Eukaryota > Viridiplantae > Streptophyta > Magnoliopsida > Celastrales > Celastraceae > Tripterygium > Tripterygium wilfordii. The sequence continues at coordinate 11,079,430 of NC_052253.1, read as the reverse complement.
TTTGGGGGTAGTGGCGTCCATCTAAAATATAGATATAGAAATAATTAGCAAAAAGCATATAATGAAACAGAGAACTGAAGAGAATGAAAGTTTACAAGAAGTGATTCACGTAGAACAGAGGATTTTACCTTGTTGCAACAACAAATCATTTGTTTCACACCAAGGGTAAAAGCAAGCAGTGCATGCTCACGGGTCTGGCCATCCTTGGAAATACCAGCTTCAAAACCACCAGTGGTGGAGTCAATAATGAGGACAGCACAGTCAGCCTGTGAGGTACCAGTGATCATATTCTTAATGAAGTCACGATGTCCAGGAGCATCAATGACAGTGCAGTAGTACTTCGTGGTCTCAAACTTCCAGAGTGCAATATCAATGGTAATACCACGTTCACGCTCAGCCTTGAGTTTGTCCAACACCCAGGCATATTTAAATGATCTCTTGTTCATCTCAGCTGCTTCCTTCTCAAACCTCTCGATAACACGCTTGTCAATTCCACCAAGCTTATAAATCAAGTGCCCAGTGGTGGTCGACTTTCCAGAGTCGACGTGGCCAATGACCACAATGTTGATGTGAGTCTTCTCCTTACCCATGGCTGATTTCTAATACAAAACTGTAGGGGCAAATGGGTTAGACAGATCAGAGAAATAAAAACATGGGAAACAACATAATTCCGAGAGCATATACTGACAATTCAAAAAATTGCAAAACTCAGAATTAGAAACAGCTAGACAAATACAATGACAATAATGTTGATTCAGTGTTCCTACCCATAGCTGATTTCTAACACAAACTACAGGGGCAAATGAGTTAAGACAGATCAGAGCAATAAAAAAATGGGAAACAACATAATTCTGCAGAGCGTACACTGACAATTAAAAAAAATTGCAAAACCCAGTATTTCAAACAGCTGGACTAAATTAAAAATTAAAAATACTGTAAGTAAATTGCCAATTTTACAATGCAATTACTTAGAAATGATATCAGAACACAATTAGCTAATCTTTGGACAAACAGAAAAGGCTCAATTCTCTTATTGAGACAAAAAAATTTCTTAATGTACTACATTCAAGAAATAATACTTACCAATTATATTTCAACTCCCCAACAACTTGCAAACCTACGACAAGTGTATTTATTTTTAAAAAAAAGAAAAAAATGCCATTCATGCTATATTGCTATGTGAACCTGTTGCAAAGGACATTCACTCTAATTAAAGCAAGTTGCATGCTCTCTGACAAGAAAAATCCCTACAAATTGCATTTATTAAAGACACATCACCAACAGTACACAAGCTCAACAAGAGAAAAAGACAACATAATTGAAGAAAAGCCGGCTATCGGAATCGAACCGATGACTATCGCATTACAAATGCGATGCTCTAACCGCTGAGCTAAGCGGGCTAAACATAAAAAAGGGGAAATAGTCCATATGTTGTACTTCACAAAAGACATACCCCATAAGTTCAAGGGGAACCCTGTTAAAAATAGCAGCAATGATATATGATGGATAAGACTTGAGAGAATCAGCATTATACTAAAGATATATAATCTCAAAAACTTCCAGAGTAGCTGAAACTATAGAGTCAAAATCACGAGTTCAATGATCCAAAGTATATATAAAGTTATAAAGAAAACTGGATTTTTGAAAAAGCTTATCTGAAAATCTCAGTAATGAAGGTAGAAGCAAAACAAAAGAACCACATCAGAGCGAACACTAAATATAAAAACACAAAAAATAAAGAAAACAAGGATCAAAAACAAAGGGGAACAAAAAAATCCAGTCAAACCATCAGTCGTGAGAATTATTATGATCTAATAACAAAAAGTAGCATAAAATAGTCAAAATCCAACGTATCGAAACCTTATATTTCAGATTAAAGATCTAGCATTCAAAAAGTCTAGTTCGGAATCTGATGTCCAACAAATCGAAACCAACCAAAAGAATATTTCAAAGCTCTCAGGATGAAAGAAAATGCTAAATCAAATTACAAATCAAAACATCCATCGAGATAAAATTCAGACACCACGATAAGATCTTAACATATCAAAATATATAAGCAGAAAAAAGCAAGAACATCATCCAGAGCTAGAACCATAATGAAAGTAAGGCAAGAACCGAGTATTCAGCAGAAAACGTAACGAGACGACTATGCAAATAAAACTGATATGAAAAATAGATCTGACAAAAAATCTTCGGGTGAACAAAATGAACACAATTCAATTGACAGATTAACATATCATATCCCAGCATAACATAATCATGAAATTAACAACTAAAGTAACAACAAACGAGAGCAGCTGACCTTTCGCAAAGAAAAGGCACTAAAAACCCTAGCCGCAGACGAAGAGAGCAAAATGAAGCAGAGACTGAGAGGCGGCAAGGCTTTGTTTTATAGCACAGGCAGTATGGAATGGGCTGCTAGGGCCACCTACTACGTCCATATTTTTTTACTATTGAGTGATATGACTTAAATATCCCTACCTAAGCAATTTTGACTTTTTATGGTAGTCTTTAGTTGAGCTTTTTCTGGTAATATATATGGCTATATGCAATGTAATATGTGATAAATTATTTGTAAGAATATTATGTATTTTAGTTATAACATTTGCATATGAATGTAAAAATAAATAAAAATTGATTTCTAAAATAAAGATAATTACCATACGACTATTATACCTAGGGTTTGAATATGAAATCAAATGAATACGTTCGATTCCTACCACAAGCATAATTTTTTGTGGTATTCCAAAAAAAAATGACTATTATATATGGGTTCGAATCAAAATCTACTGAAGAATCACGAATGAAGATCAATTTGGAAGAAAGAGGATATTTTACCTGGGGTGTCCTATAACTTGCACAAGCTATAGCTGAAATGGAGCAATGGAGGAACCTTAGACCTCTATCGTGAGTGCACAATATAAACAATGGAGTAACCCTTTTGTCGCGAATTCGTGATTCTTGGGACAAGACATTGTTTTTGGGTGGTACGAGGATAACAATAAAATAATGAGCACAATATGGAGAGTAATGAGAAAAATGTTAAGAAGATTGTCCAATAATTGAGCATTCTAAAGACATTTCGATCTTTAACTCTTGATTTTTTAGATCTCCATGATTTGGGTTTTGAGAGTTGTCTCTCTTCTGATTTCAAAAACTTACTCTGATTTGTACGTCTTGATTGTTTGTTGTGGTTTCTCATGTTGAATCAAAGTATTTATCGTCAAGGAGGAAGAGAGATAATGGTGGCGAAAAAATTGGAGAGACTAGGGGGAGAGAATAAAAAGAGAATTCATTAACCTGTCTTTGATTTCAATCCCAAGTTAAAAAAATTAAAAATTTTATTAACTAAAATTACAACCGTTCAAATCTATTTCAAATGATCCGATGGTTGTTATTGTGAATAGGTCTATAAATCGGTGCACTAGTGCATTGACACTACCCCGGTCCTATTGGGTTAGGTCACGTAAATATGTGTGAAAGACAACATAACACGATAATTAAAAGAAAGAGCAATATTACAAATCTCTAATTTATGATATTTATTTAACCCTCAATATCGTGTAAAGATATAGCTCGAATTTGGAATGAGAAGGGGCACTGAAGAGTCCATTTTTTTTGGCTATTTATATTTCATTTGTTAACAGTCAATCCAATAAATATAACTTAGTGTACAAGACCAGAACAATTTAAATTGAATTACATCCATTATTTTATATAACTAAAAAATGATTGAGAATAAGCAAGATAAAAACACATTTTTAAGATCATGAAATAGTAGAGTATGTAACTACAATTTAACTAAATTAGTTTAATACAATTAGTTCAATTATAGATTAGTAATAGGTAACAATCAGTCCATTTTTAGCTCTATTTATGTGTAGTTGTTAAAAGCACATTGTACAATTACTAGTTTTAATGATTAATTGTGGAACAATTGAGTAAGTAACATGGATCATGAGTTAACCATGAAAATAACTTACAATTAATATTAAATTGTAGATTAATAGACTGAGTAATAAATATTAATATTGAAATAACGTTATTCTCTATTACTTATATATATGTATATTTATACTAAAAAAATTCAGGGGGCATGTGCCCCCTAATACTATGCGCTCCGCCCATGATCTTATGCGTGATTGATTGATTAAAAATACACATGTAGGACTCATGTAACATTAGGTAGTCAACATACATTGAGGAAAAATTGAAGGTAATGAATTGAGGGTATCAATCATTTTTCTAAAATGAATCGAGTTTTAATTTCGACTTGGAAGCAACGGAAGAGCAGCAAAATGAGGTCTTTCATTGACCCGTATAAAGTTTTGATCCATCATCTGTCTTTTGCTTTGGCAAAGCAATTTTGTTGTAGAGGAAAGAAAACATTAAGGGAGATGCTATTTACACACGAATTTGAATTCATTGTACACATTTAAAAAAAAAAGGTTTTAATTTATAAAATTATCCTTATATGAAATTATCTCAAAACAATTATTTACTTTTTACATCTATATTTTCCCTCGATACGATTGTTAAGAGTCTGAATTTGTTTTGGCAAAGCTATTGATGGTTAAGAGTCTGGATTTTACATCTATATTTTCCCTCAATACGATTGTTAAGAAGTCTGAATTTTGGCAAAGCTATTGATGGGATGTTGGTCATGCTTCCATTTTATTCCTGGTTTGATTATAATCCTTATCTTGATCTTCTTATCAGATTGTTATATAAGTGGAGAAGAGGGTAGTTTAAGATATTAAATATGTAATTAATATTTATGAAAGGATAATTTGGAATATTCAATGTGTGTATTAAAAAAAATTTAGGATGTATTAAGTGAGTGCGTACAACGAATCCAAACTCGTATGCAAATAGCGGCTCCCAAACATTAACAGTCTGATTGGCACAGCGGAAAAGCGGGTCGTTGGCACTTCATCCACTCCCAATGGGAGCTTATACAAAGCGTTTTCGCCTTTGTTGTTGTTGTTTTATAATATTTGATAATATCATAACAAAATATTTTTATAATATTTGATAAAATAATTAATAAAATATTTTTACTTAACATTTATTGATCTCATATCCATAAAAAATAATTTTAAAATATTCATAATTAAATATTTATATATTATGCTTAAAATTAATTTTAATAAAAAACTGTACTTATTATTAGATTAAATTTAATATAAAGATTATAAAATATTTGTTATTCAATAATTTTTTCGTTAGCGTTAGTTTTTAGTTCGCCAAACACCAACAAACCCTAACTAATGTTTCTAATAAGCGGGTCATTGGCGAAGTATAAAACGTCTCCAAGAGATTGGCCAAACAACAAGGAAGTCATTCTTGGTGAGTTTTATTTACACCACAGTTTTTACTAATTACACCTCAATTATGGTCAATTTACCTTTGACTATATGTTTTTCTAAGTATACGATTAACACACCCCACTCCAAACCTAACTTGCAACTAATCTCTGGTATCCAGTTCTTGATCTCTAGAATCCTCCCGACTCCTTCGTCTGCCCTCATCGTTCTCAAAAAGCTCGTGTGGATTCTCTGGGAAACAATAAATCGATGACTTCAACTTCTCTATCAGGAACAACGATGATATGCAGATTTTGGAGCTGTATTACACAGATTTTGGGGTTGCTTTGGTTCATATTTTGAAGCTATTTTGTGCAGAATTTTGGAGTTGTTTTGTGTAGAATCTTAGAGCTATTTTATGCATATTTTGGATCTGTTTTGGTGTAGTTCCTCTATTTCTCTATGATACAACTTATAGCTTCTTAGTTAACTTGGGCTACTTGTTGTGGAAGTTCTATATTTTTTTTATCAAAAAAAAGGAGATCATTGTTTGCTATGTTTTTTTGTCATTAAGGTGTGTTTAATAAATGTGTCAGTTTTTTTTATTATTTGGAGTGTGGTTAGTTATTTTTCAATTTATATCGGCTGTAGAGATATCGAAGTGTGATTGGTAGAAACTAGAGTGTAAATAAAACTCACCGTCATTCTTCCAATGTCTTGGCCCATTGTGTGGCTGTTCTATGTCTTCTTGCCATTAAAAAAAGGCTAAATCATATTTTATGTCCTTGAAGTTGTACGCTTTTTTCGTTTATGTCCTTAAAGTTTAAAATTTGTCTATTATATCCTTAATGTTTTAAAAAACTATCCAAATCTATCCTATCTCCATTTTTTCAACGAGTTATGATCGGAATTTGCCCAGCTGGCAACCAGAATGACAACATGGCTTATAATTGTAATTCACGATTTAAAAAAAAAATCCACATCACTATTTCTAAAGCCAACTCATCAAAAAACCCTAAATTAGCTTATTAAAAAAAACATAAATGGAGGAAACCCAAATTTGTCTCTATCTCTAACTGGAACACACCTTCGTTCATATCTCTCTCTAACTGGAACTCTCTACGAAGCAAGTGTTTGTGAGGTGGAAATGATTATATTTATTTAATTATGTTGAAATGTCACTGTGTAGTTTCGGTTGTCACATGTGCAATTTCCGACTCTCTCTCATCGGAATAGTGAAATCGGGATAGATTTGGATAGGTTTTTGTAACATTAAGGATATTTAGGGTAGAATTAAACTTTAAGGACAGAAACGAGAAAAACGTGCAACTTTAAGAATATAAAATATAATTTAGCCTTAAAAAAAACCGTCATTCTTGAAATATGGGCCCTTGCATGGGCTTTTACGAAAATCTGTCATCACAACCGTTGGATATCCTTTCTGATCCAACGGCTGATAAAGAAACCCTACCTCACTGTGATCGGTTGCCACTCTATAAAACCACAGACTTTTCCCATTTCTCGTCCTCTGCCATCTCTCTCAGTCCTTCCAGGTCGGCGAGAGAGACTCAGTCGATCGTTCTTCTAGACTTATATTTGTCGGCTACAGGTATAGATCTGTCACCAGTCTGATGCAGTTATCTGCATCTCTTTTTTATTTTTTTATTTTTTTTATTTCTGTGTATTATATATATGCCATCTGCTGCAGCCTTTGCTTTTGTACAATTCTGTTTTGTAGTTATAAGTTGATTCAATGTAAGGTTTTGTTTTGATGGACTACTATGCTTTCAGATCTGGCTTATATACATCATTTATATAATTGCTGCGTTATAAGTTACCCGATGCGCAGATTAGGTTTCCGTCGATTTTGCTTTTATATGCTTGAGATTGGGATTTTGTTGTAATTTTTCCAGTACGTTCTTGTGTATGTTTTATTGACTTTGCCACCTTTGTCTAATGTAGTGTTTCTTAATTGTACATGATTGTGTATGTTTCTTTTGTTGTGAGCTTGCATTCTTTTTAGGTGCTTTATTCAATTACAGATTCTGACATGTCTATTTTCCTGGGTACATCTACATGTGTCTGTTGAATAATAACTTGTTTTCAAAGGTTAGATTTCTTAATGGTATGAGCTTTTTTTGCGAGAAAACTTGCCAATTCTCTCCACTTTTTATTATCTGTTTTTGATGCTTTTGCAATTGTGGCCTTTTGGTGGAAGCAAATTGAATTGTATTTGGGGAAATTTTATAATGTATAATTGGCGGCTGGATAACATGCTCTCAGGAGCTATGTATTTGCTGTAGGTAAATGTGAGCTCATGAAATATTGAAGTATAGTTTAACATGCTAGCTTGCTTCAGTCCTGATGTCATCTTGGAATAACTCCTAGTTCAAGATTTTGATCTTTTCCTTGGCCCTTTGGTGCTCTGGTATATTTTTGGGATTAATTATTTTTTTGCTTTTACATGCCTTTAGAAAGTTAATTTCTATTTGTTAGTAAGTTTGTGGTTGTTTATTGTTTCATTGTGTAATGATGTATTTGAGTTTTCGTCATTTTTTTGAATTTAGTCAAATGTTGATTTGAGTTTTTTTCTTATTTTTTCAGCTAGAATTCCATAATGGGTAAGGAGAAGACTCACATTAACATCGTGGTCATTGGCCATGTCGACTCTGGAAAGTCGACCACCACTGGACATTTGATTTATAAGCTTGGTGGCATTGACAAGCGTGTTATCGAGAGGTTTGAGAAGGAAGCAGCTGAGATGAACAAGAGATCATTTAAGTATGCCTGGGTGTTGGACAAACTCAAGGCTGAGCGTGAACGGGGTATTACCATTGATATTGCTCTCTGGAAGTTTGAGCCCACGAAGTACTACTGCACTGTCATTGATGCTCCTGGACATCGTGACTTCATTAAGAATATGATCACTGGTACCTCACAGGCTGACTGTGCTGTCCTCATTATTGACTCCACCACTGGTGGTTTTGAAGCTGGCATTTCCAAGGATGGCCAGACCCGTGAGCATGCACTGCTTGCTTTTACCCTTGGTGTGAAACAAATGATTTGTTGTTGCAACAAGGTAAAATCCTCTGTTCTACGTGAATCACTTCATGTAAACTTTCATTCTCTTCAGTTCTCTGTTTCATTATATGCTTTTTGCTGATTGTTTCTATATCTATATTTTAGATGGATGCCACTACCCCCAAATACTCTAAGGCTAGGTATGATGAAATTGTGAAGGAAGTTTCTTCCTACTTGAAGAAGGTTGGTTACAACCCTGACAAGATCCCATTTGTTCCCATCTCTGGTTTTGAGGGTGACAACATGATTGAGAGATCTACCAACCTTGACTGGTACAAGGGCCCAACCCTCCTTGAGGCTCTTGACATGATCAATGAACCCAAGAGGCCCTCAGACAAGCCCCTCCGTCTCCCTCTTCAGGATGTTTACAAGATTGGTGGTATTGGAACTGTCCCAGTTGGACGTGTTGAGACTGGTGTTGTGAAGCCTGGTATGGTGGTGACCTTTGGTCCTACTGGACTCACAACTGAAGTTAAGTCTGTTGAGATGCACCATGAGGCTCTGCTGGAGGCCCTGCCAGGTGACAATGTTGGTTTCAATGTCAAGAATGTTGCTGTGAAGGATTTGAAGCGTGGTTTTGTTGCTTCTGACTCCAAAAATGATCCTGCTAAGGGGGCTGCCAACTTCACCTCTCAGGTCATTATCATGAACCACCCTGGGCAGATTGGAAATGGCTATGCCCCGGTCCTTGATTGCCACACATCCCACATTGCTGTTAAGTTTGCTGAGATCTTGACTAAGATTGACCGACGATCTGGTAAGGAGCTTGAGAAGGAGCCAAAGTTTTTGAAGAATGGTGATGCAGGAATGGTGAAGATGATTCCAACCAAGCCCATGGTGGTGGAGACGTTCTCTGAGTACCCTCCTCTTGGTCGTTTTGCTGTGAGGGACATGCGCCAGACCGTGGCTGTGGGTGTCATCAAGAGTGTTGATAAGAAGGATGCATCTGGTGCCAAGGTCACCAAGTCTGCTGCTAAGAAGAAGTAATAGATGTCTTTTAGTTGATTTGTGTCAGCTGCTGTAGTGTTTATTTGCATTTTACTATGCAATTTTGTTTGCTTTCTGTGGCAGTTTTATCATTTGTGGACATCTTAAGTCGATGTTTCTTGGTTTTGTTAGTGTTGTGGACTATGATTCATGAACATTGCTGAGTTTTATGGTAAAATTTCTCTTTTTCAAATACCCTTGTGGTGTCTTGTTTTGAGTTGTTTTAGTTCTGCCGAAAACCTTTTTTCTGATAGAATGGCCGAAACAGATTATTATTTTGGGAGGGTTTCTTCCTTTGTCTGGAGTTTCATCCTCTTGAAGTAAAGTGGAAAAAACCAATTTTGGTGACTAACTTAGAATGAGAGGTAAAGATGTTTACGAGCTGTGGCATTATTGAAGGAAGCATCTATTTTGCCAAAGTGGGATTCTCCGCATTCACATCTTTTCATTTGTGATCATGCTTTTGTGTCTATCAGAAGTCTTTGCAATTGAAGTCAGAGAGCAATTTGTCCGGACATGCCTGGGAGTTGTCTGGCAGATGGAGTCAAATTCCAAGACAGAAGAGAATCTGTCCGAACAGGCTCGGGGAGCTGTTCGGAGAGATGCGGCAGATCTACACTCTGACCCAGCTCATACAAATAGATTTTGTGTTGAGTTTTAGAACCTAACTTCAAGTCTTCAACTTGAGAGAGGCGCGACTTTGTGAGAGAGCATATTTAGAGTGAGTGCTTGAATCATTGTATTAATGGGTTTTCTTCTCTTGTATCTCTTCTCCAACATAGTGAAATCATCCTCATTTGCCCGACTACCCGTGGATGTAGACTTTAAGTCGAATCACGTAAATCTCGTTTCTTATATTGCATTATTTAGTTTTGGGTGTTTGATTTAGTCAAAGTAGTTAAAACGTGGGTATTGGATTTTGCCCCAGCAAATGCTTCTGTAGTTCAAAACAATCTCAGTTATCTGAATATGTCAATATGGCAAATGATACCTAGATTGGGGTAGTAATAGTATCCTCAACCTTCATCTTTTCCGTCTATCTTGCATCTAACACACCAAATAACCATTAAGAGCATCCACAATGGTGCTACTTGAGCACATACTCCAAATTTCACTAAATTATATTCTCTCTCTTCTACTCTCTCTTAGGTGGCACAATTTAATTGGGTGATTGGGTCCCACAACCTACACTATTCATCAACACTCCATACATTCCAACACTCTATACTCATTTTCTTTATTTTCTCTCTCTTCCTTTTCATCATCTCCTTCTTATTTTCCATCTTCTCTCTCTTACTTTTCATCATATTTCTCTTCCTTTTTCATCATCTCTCTTCACTATTCATCAATTATCATACACTTCAAAGATCAAGTATGGACTAATTTTTCAAGTGTCATTTTTTATCACAAGTGTGCATCTAGCGCTTAACTTATCAAGAAAGTATCATCTCAAGTATCCATTGTGAACATCTAACGCTTAATTTATCAAAAAAGTATAATCTCAAGCACTTCAAAATCATCTCAAGTAACCAGTCGATGTTGATTGTTTAAACTTTAAAAGTGAACGTTTCATACAAAGTAAACGTAATTCAGCTGCCTGCCAAACATCCACAACCGTTGGATATCTTTCCTGATCCAGCGGCTGAAAATGAAACCCTAGCCTCACTGTACACGATTGCCACTCTATCCTCTGCCATCTCTCTCAGTCCTTCCAAGTCGGTGAGAGAGACTCAGTCGATCGTTCTTCTGGATTTATATTTTTCGGCTACAGGTATAGATCTTTCACCAGTCAGATGCAGTTCTCTGCATCTCTTTTTTATTTCTGTGATTATATATATGCCATCTGCTGCAGCCCTTGCTTTTGTACAATTATGCTTTGTAGTTATAAGTTGGAACTGTAAGGTTTTGTTTCGATGTACTACTATGCTTTCACATCTGGTCTATGCATCTCAGTTATCCAATTCCAGTATTATGTAGGTATGGGTTTAGAGGAATTGGTTACCTGATGCCGTGATGCGCAGATTACGTTTCTGTCGATTTTGCTTTTATATGCTTGAGATTGGGATTTTGTTATAATTTTTTTCCAGTACAATGTTGTGTCTGTTTTACTGACTTTGCCACCCGTGTCTAATGTAGTGTTTCTTAATTATACATGATTGTGTGAATTTTCTTATGTTCTAGTGCTAGTTTTGACAATGGTTTTATGTGTCGTGAGCTCGCTTTCTTTTGAGGTGCTTTATTGAATTACAGTTACTGGTATGTGTATTTTCCCGGATACATCTACATGTGTCTGTTGAATTTATTAACTAGTTTTCAAAGTTTAGATTTCTTAATGGTCTGAGGCATGATCTTTTCAGTTAAACAAAATGGTATTTTACACTAGGTGATACAACTTACAGACAACTCTTCTTGGTTTCTCTTAAATTAATAGCAATTATCTCTCCCAAAATTTCATCTCCAACATAGACGGACGACCTGAATTTCATCCCATCTCCCATTCTATCAGAGTGGCGACATTTCTAGATATATCCTCAATATTGTCACTCCTTAGTGCCTTCATATCCTCAAGCTCATCATAGACCATCAAAGCAACACACGTTGAAATTGGATGAGTCACCGGTATTGACATCCATATCAGATAGAAACGTTTCTCACCCGGTTCTATGCATTGAAAATGATAACTACAGCAAAGAAAGACTAGAAATGCAAAGAAAAAAGCTGAAACTCAAACCTTTTTTGAGTCACAAAGAACTCCAAATCATAGGATATTCATATCTTAAAAGCAGTCATAAGTATCAAATGTTCAATAGTAGCAAATTCTGGGAGTGGTTATAAAATGGAAATACAAGAGAATTTATCTTAACACATGAACACACACACAAAACTGTGACAGAACCAGAACAGAACCATTGCCAATCTACGAGATGATTGACAACCTTACAGAAGAAAGAGGAACGACCCTACGAGATTATCGACTCTCTAGCTATAATATGGAGTAATTTCATCATAACTATAGAATTTATTATAGAATTTTGCCTTTTGCGTCTCTCAATTGGAAAGGAAAGCATATACGAGCATACGTGCCCCATTTTCTGAGCTAGAAATGAAAGTTCTCATTCTTAACATTTCATTTGAATAAGGTGTGTAGGATTAAGCATGGACAAGTATGCTCGTATATGCTTTCCTTTCCAATTGAGAGACGCAAATGGCAAAATTCTATAATAAATTCTATAGTTATGATGAAATTACTCCATATTATAGCTAGAGAGTCGATAATCTCGTAGGGTCGTTCCTCTTTCTTCTGTCTGTTAGGTTGTCAATCATCTCGTAGGTTGGCAATGGTTCTGTTCTGAATTCTCTCTTTGGGCTCATTATTTCTTAAGGCCCACAGGCCAACTTAATTATTTAAAACCCAAATCGATGACCAGGTCTAAAAGCAAGTCACAAGCCCTAAACTTAAAGCCCACAAGTCGTTCCTCGCGCCTGGGCAGAACGCGTGCTTCTGTGACCTCAGTTTATCTGGCCGAGGCAAGAGCCGCAAAGCCACTGGGGCGCTTCTGGCTTTAACCGCACCAAACGAAGCGGCAAAGTGAGCCAAAATCCCATCGACTCCTCATTTTTGTGCTCTCGCTACGAACTTACTCTTTCTAACGTGCCTTTCTGCTTTTTTACTTTCGTTCCTCTCAACTATCGTAGCAATTACGCTGCAGGAGATCAGCGTCCGAGAGCAACACTTCTCTCTTTCTTCCTCGATATCTACGAATTTTTGAGACCCCTCCCTTCGTTCCCTGGTAAATTTATCCAACTTTAGGTATTTTTCTATGCTTTAATCCTGTTGTTCAATGATTAGCTTCTGTTCGGTCGTCCATTTATGGCGTTCTACTCCAACTAATTGTGAAATTTGATTTCATGAGACTGTAATTTCTTTTGCTGTATGTTTCCTATAAATTAAGGCTTTGCATTGCGTTTGATCGACTGTGTGACTATCTGAGTCTCTTTTGAAGTTTATGGTGACGCTATTCATAGATATGATGGAATTTGGAATATGATGGTAAAGAGGATTTGTCGTTACCATGATCCATGAACTGTTTGTTATTTGAGTGCAACTTCTATATGCGGAGAATAGTAGACAGTTTGCGCTCACAAACAAGTTATAAGACATATTGTTCTTGTAATTTTCTCGCTTCAAGTCCTCTCTGTGAACAACTGATTGCCCAAGAAGCACTCTCTATCTTGTCATTTTTTTTAGAAAAACTATATATTGTTCTGTTCATTTAACGTTTTCTTCATTTTTTTGTCCTCTCAGGTCTTACTTTCTTTCGTATGTGGAAATGTTAGACTCCATCTGATTCATTTGTGATTTTAGAGATAATATAAATAGAACTCTATATTATGTTCTGCAAGGGCTTACTCACAATCAATGCTCCCATCTTGAGGCAATTTTCCTCATCAGCACCGAATGTGCTTAAAATTGGAGACGTCTTGAGTGAAACAAGAGTATTTACGACACAGGATGTTGTCGACTATGCTAAAGTGAGCCATGACTCAAATCCTCTGCATTTTGATTCTGAAGTTGCTCAAAATGCTGGATTTGAGGATCGCCTAGTTCATGGGATGCTTGTTGCTTCGCTATTTCCTCGGATTATTTCCTCCTATTTTGTAAGTGATGCATTTGTTCTATTTGTTGACATATCTCATCATTGGAGTAAAGAATTGAAAGTACTGTTAATGATTGACTTTTGATGACAACAAACCACTGGAAGAATGGATAACATTAGTAGAATAAATCGAAATAAAAATTTGTATTAAAGACATTGTAGGAATTAAAATGGTAGTTAGAGATATGCTGACCACCATCTTCTAGATCCATTTGTTTAAAGATTTTTGCGACTTAATGGAAGATCAGTCCAGAATCAACACATATTTTATCTCATGTTTTGGGTCTTTTTTGGTTCTTACCCCCTATTTTTTTCCACGAATTTTGTTGATAGTCCTAGAATACTTTGTTTGAGCTTGTAGTTTTCAGAAGAACCTTTTAGAGTATTGTCTGACATTTTGAATGTTGGATGTGGATATTTTGTAGCCTGGGGCTGTATATGTTTCCCAAAGCTTGCAATTCAGATCGCCTGTCTATGTTGGAGATGAAATTTTGGGAGAGATACATGCTATTAATTTAAGAGAAACCAAGAAGAAATATCTGTAAGTTCCATCGCCTAGTGCAACAAATACCTGAAAAGTGATCATGCCTTTTTTACTTGGTGTTTGGATCTGTTGTTTAGGGCAAAACTGACAACAAAGTGCTTCAAGAATGGCCGGCTTCTTGTTCTTGAAGGTGAAGCTTTGGCCATCTTACCATCTCTAGCTGTGGAACAACGACACTCTTTGGCTGATAATAGCTAATCCAAAGGTATGAAGCAAAATATATCGTCTCTGATCAGCATCTAGTAGCTGCTGTGCATTTGCTGGTTTCCTTTGCGATGCTACTAAAAATAGCTATTCTAGATTCCTTCTGTGTCCTAGTATGTTGCAATCGTTTGTAATCTTATCGTGGTTTGGCAAGGGCTTTCCCCAAAATGAGGCTTACTTGAGCAAAGAAATCATGTTAGTCCTGCTTCTATTGCCCAAGGTCGGCCGATGCTACGATGGCGTGGGGCCTATTTTCTGTTTCTTCATTTAAAAAAAATTACACATGGAAAGAAAAGAGGAACTTTAGGTTTCTGAATCATAATGAAATAGAAATAAATATATCAAGCAATGCAGCCATCATAGTCCCACAGGTGTGCCAACCATGCATGTACAATATGGCCAGCTGTATTCAATTTGAATTTGTGTTCTTTTCTAGTTAAATGCATCTAAGAAAAATATTTGAATGATAGTAACTACATAACCAACCACCAGCAGGGAAGAAAAGGGATAAGGAATTAAAAACAATCAATAGCACTGTAAAATAACCTAAAAGAAAAAAAAATCCTATATATTTATCACAATTTAACAAACAGTTGGGCTGGCCTTTGTTGAGATTGAGCTTCAGTCACTAGGCCTATGCTAATCTGAAATTGATTAGACCTATGTTTTAGCTTTGTGCTTCGCCCGACAGGACCAACACCTCTTTAAGTATTTATGGGGCATGCTGCCCTGTGATAAGATCTTTAGCATACTTTTATTTTCACTTGAATATATTATTCTGATTTCTGAAATGTTGTGGTTGTGTTCATGTGATGTGCTTGGATGTTGTTGAGTGGAGAGAACTGATTGAACGGTGGATATATTGTGTATGAGAGTTCCTTAATTGAGGTAAAGTGAGCTAGTTTTTTTTATAGATGATTCCCAGTTGCATGTGGATGGTGCCCCTTTGTTGCCTCAGTTAATCTAATTCAGTTTTTTTCACTGCTGGAAGAAATCTCTCTAAGTAACGGTTGTAGTCATGTCTGTTGGCTAGGTGGACCCTCCCCCATACTGAGTAACTGTGATAATTTGCCTACTTTACAACCTCTAGTTCAACCCAATGTTCATTATACATTTTTCAAGCTCGCTCAACTTGTGTAAGTTACTCTAATCAAATGGAGTTGCTTGCTTGAAGTTCAAATATAAAACGTTTGCAAGTTGCAACAATATCCGTTCATTCTTAGCAAAAGTTTATAATTTACATTGTTTGTGCCTTCACTTTCAATTTCTATGTTTTTATCTTCTTTTGTGCTTCGTAAATCAGTCATTAACCTGAAATCAATTTGCAGGTCTGTTAGTTTGAATACTGCAAGGTCAGAAGATCATCAAGACAAGTGTGTTTCATTTTTTTGCCAATTTAGGGCATGAGATTCCCAATAATCAGAGTAGCTGTCAACAAAGGGATTCTTAAAAATAAAATTCACACTTCAATTTCTGTTCTTTCTTATGCATGAGAAGTTTGCAGGAAATTAAAAGGAGCGTTGATGCTGGATGGAATCTCCTCTTCCCAAGTAAAATTTGGTTTCTGCCATATGCACGAAAGTGAATTGAAAAGGTGAACTCATAATTTTTGGCCAATTGTTCTATACTAACCTGCAACCAATTTTGTCGAGAGAAAATGTATGCTTACTCATTATTAGGCAGCAAAGTGAAGAAGTTAATCAACTGTGTCGGCTCAGCATATACTTTTATGTAATTTTGTAGTTTGTACAAGCAATATTTTTTTGGGAGCAGTTGCATAAAAAGATTGCCCTTGTCCTCGCAACACTGGTTATGCTTATACCTAGCTAGGATGCTAAAAACAATTGCAATCGGTCAATTTAACTCTTAAAGGAGCAATCCACTCTGGAGAATGTCGCTTAAAAAAATTCCAGCATCCCTTGTATAATGGTTATTGGGGGATTGATTTCTATCCGAGTTGCCTTCCCCTCACAATGCAGCTGTGGCAATGCATTAGCTTCTGTGGGTGCAACCCCCTGCGCAGTCCACTGGTTTCTAGAAACCTTCTTTTCGCCATCAACAGAGCCAAGTTGCGCTTCCAGTGCTGCCATTTTATCTGTAAAGAGAAAGGCAGTGAGCTCTACAGGGACTTTCCGATCAAGGAAAAAGCCATGGCTAGCCACAGCTGTGACACCATGACTTCTCTTGTGAGCAAGAGTAGCATGAGCCCTCCGAAGGCAGCAGAGCTTATCCTTGAGAAAAGCTTCAAACTTTGGGTTCTTCTACTCGACTACCCTTCTATTGTACTTTGAACATCCGATATAAGTCATCAGACACGTGCATACATAATAAAATTGGATAATACAATTATGGAAGGTGAGTCTCCTCTTCTTAAATGATTTAGTTCGTTTTCTTGTTTTTGAAAGTTGTAATTTCTAGATGATTTAGTTGGGTTTCTTGTTTTCCTTGACCTTCTAGTTTGGAGGCCTTATTCATAAAATAAAATGATAAAAAAGAAAACAGAAATTTCAAAGGATGATTAATGACGGGGAAAAACAAGCAATGGAGGGTTTCAATAGAAAAAAGAAAAAGCAAAAAATCCTAAAGATATTTTATTAGCTTGAAAATTGAAAATCAAAAATATTTGAAAAACCAAATATATATTTTCCGCAACAAACTTTTGAACTCTGTAACGTTCAATTTTATCGGGATGTCGCCTAAAGGAAGAAACTTCTGATCTCAAATACTCCTCTTCACATATCCCCACGACTTACCAAACCCTAAAAGCAAACCAATAAGCATACCTCCACCGTCTCTTCCTCTCCCTCTCCTTCATTTCCAAGCGGATGAAACCCGAGAAGTCCAACAGTCGTGGCTTCCGCCTTCGCTCAATCCTCATCTCCTCGCTGTCGAGTACTGTGCTTGGCATAATCATCTTCCGCCTGGCAACTGCTAACACACAAAATGTTGTATACGTGAAGCTGTTTGCCATAGTAGGTGTTATTCTCGCAACTGGTCCTTGGATTATACAGCTTCTCCTTTCAACAATCACCATGGTTTTATACAAAGCAGGCATTCATGATCTAACATGGCTCCTCATGCATCCTTCTGATGAGGCTGTTTATTGTTGCCAAGAAGATGATTTGAAAAGAATGGTTGATGGGCATGCAAGGAGATATAATACCAATATTGGTTTTGGCACTGTTGTTCCAGTCAATGCAAGGCGCGGTCCTCGGTTGCAGAGGAACAGAACCATCTGATCTGGATGTTGGTTTTTCAGAATCTCTTGTCCTCTGTAGGGTTTAGCTGTTCCTTCTTTCAAACTTCATTTGATGTTAATTTGTAAAGCAGATAGCTTTTAATCTTATAAGAAAGCAAAACTGCAACATATATAGCAGATTAAGAGCAAAGCAACAGTACATTTTTTTAATGGCGCAAACTTCATTTTACTAACATTTAAGGCCGACAAGGTACACAAACCATGCTGGAACACAGCTTACAACTTTCATCGTACTGTGCTCTCCAAAGAGCAACTCTTCTCAAAAGAAAAGGTGCTGAGTTGGAATCCCATTCTAACTAAGGATTCTTGTGGTTCCGGAGGATCCAGCTACAGGAGAACCCGGAACGGAGAACTTGCTCCCCTTTTCCGCCCCACTCTTTGGTCTTAAGAATGCTGCTTTTAAGAATTGTCAAATGGTAAGAATCTATATGATCATGTATATGTGAACAGAGTCCTATGCAGTCAAATTGTTTTTTATCAGTAGGAAAAACAAGATGCAGCTGACAACCAAATTGGCAGTAGATGGAGAACAAAAGAAAAGGGACAATTATTTGTATACTTAACTCTGCTAATGATATCTCCAAAGCTTTCAGGCAAAACCACCGAACCTCCCATATCTGCTCCAGAATCAGCCAAAAGCTCATACAAAAAAAGTGATCTAATTCTTTCAATGCTCTATGAGTAGCAGAGCAAACCTATGATCTATACACATTTACTTTTACTATCTTGAGTAAAATACATCCCAATCTATGGTGTGGATTACCTTTTCCCTGTTCTCCAACTAACTCTCAGACTTTGATGTTTCGACTTCCCGTTCCTCTGTGTTACCTTCATGCTGCGGTTTCTCTATTTCTATGGTGTTGCTGAGAGGGCCTTGTGGAGTACCAAAAAGGGTCGTCAATATCTGTCTATGGCATTCATCACAGAAGTAGATATAAGTAAAATGACCCTCATAAGGGAGCTTATGCACAGCAGCCCCAGGTAAAATTCGGTGAACAAAATCAGTCATTGATGGGGGGACAACCATGTCTTCCATTCCCTGCATCACAACATCAGATTTATTCAAATATTAATTAACCCTGCACATTAATTTGCTAACTACTCCATTTACTCTACTAATGCCTCCAAAGCATTTTGCTTCATCTAATTTCCTAGCTTGAAATCAAGCAGCTACAACTGTTATTTCCAGATTATTAACATTGCTGCTATCAATATAGAGAAACAAAAGAAGCCCAAGTTCTACTCCAGAAGGAGGCCAAATACATATCCGTGGAGTTTTCATTTCTATTTGAGGGGATGCCTACATGGACGCCTATTCCACAGTTAGAAGATACCAGGAAACTTGGCCAAGTAGTTTTTGAAGTGCTGTAGCAATGAAATCAAAAGAAGCTGGAACAAAGAATAGGAAACATGATTGACCTGCCATATGTGTATTGGACCAAAGAAACCTGTATATTCCTCCTGAGCTCTCAGTAAATAATTGAGCCAACGGAGGATGCCTATATCTTGCTTCTTCTTTTGCAATTTGAGGTCTCCAAGGCTGAAACCCCAATTTGACACCATTAGTGCAGCCTCTTCAACAAATGCCTTTGTGTTTCCCTGTCGAATTGACTCTTCCAGATCCCTCTGCCAAAATTCTTCATAAATTGGGTCCTCTATCAAAGCTTTGTCCTGAAAACATGAGCCCACTCACTCTGAATATTCAAAAGAATCCCAAAATAACAAACGAAGTGAAAGAGGAGCCCATGTACAAAATATCCTCAAAAATTATCACGAAGCTTCACAATGACTAACAGTCAAAAGTTTCATTAATTGTTAGCCTACTAAAAAGAAAAGGAAAAAAATCATGTCACTAATCATAATAATAATCCACCCACTAGAAATCCCAAAAACAGGATAAGATCTCACCCTCTTTCCCAGAGACAATGAAAGCCACTTATCAATCTGGCCATGCTTCCCAGAGAGAAAACTTCTTCTGTAGAAGTAAGCAAGCAATCTAGGAAACCTTCGAGCGAGAAAGTACATAAACTTCCTTCTGTGTGTCCACTTCTCCCAAGTTCCATGTTTCTCACCCTTGGTCATCAATGGATCATATGGATTGACCATTGGGGCAAACATTGCAGCACCTGTAAATATTTCCCTGATTGATCAACGAGAAGTCTCTCGGATAGGACATAAAAAGGGTAAAAGTAAACAACTCCCACGCACAACGAAAAGATGATTATAATTTATACTTATAGTTATGCTTCCATGGATGAATAAAAATTCTTTGCCCACAAACTAAGTAGTGGTTTAGTACTTGCATTTAGGTTCCTGTGCATCACTAGAAAATTTAAGATCACGACTTACAACAGTGGGCATATTATGATGACACAACAGTGGGCACAAAATATATCATGTAAAGTTAATTCATATTTAATAAAATATTAATACCTGCAAGTCTATCAGGAATGTATCTGAGAGCAGCCCAAGCATGCAGACTTGAACTTGAGTATCCTACCACCCAGAACTTGTTACCAACACCCAAAGCATTTGCCATGAATGACATGTCCAATGCTGACGACTCAAGGTTACGGCTTGGATGAGGATCACTTTCACCAAAACCAGGAAGATCATATGCTAACAAGCGGACTCCAAATTCTTCTAGTAGTGAATCCTTAATTCCAGGTATTCCTAAATGGAAAAGAGCATAGAAAAACCAGAAAAATCAATGTGACTAATTTACAAGACAAGAAAAAATATAACTCCTAGTAATCACTAGCTGTATGTTTTCATTACTAAGACCAACTAACCGGCCAGCCGGGAGGAAAGGAATGTATGTGGAACAATCATTGAAAATCTAGCTCTGTCTGCAGGAACACCATGCTCCTTATATGCCACATGTCTACCATCTGGAAGTAATATGCGCTGAGCACTAGGAGGATGGATGTAAATCTTCTTCTCCGACAAAGTGGAAGCATCGTCTTCAGTATTAACATATAAAGCTGTAGATTGGCAGACCGTGTCAAGCAAATGATCAAAAACAACGTAGAAACAGAATGTTCACAATCCATCACTTCTTACGCTCCAACAGCGAAAGCCCACTGCCACTAATTATGGAACTACGGTAATGTAAAGGCCAAATTTTTTTTGAATGGAACAACGAACAAATTTATTCGAAGTGCCAAGCAGACGCAGGCCATGAAGTCATGAACTACAACCACATAGCAGCCAATTTTAGAGCCTTAAGAACATCGTCACAGAGAAAGTACACCGTAGCTTAAAGCAACCGGAGCTGCTATCAATAAAACCTCAAAAGTTGCATGGAGTGATTAAGCATTGTTTTATTCACAGGAGATTCGTATTACCATTTCATCAAATTGTTAGTGGCCTGAATCAAATCTCAGATTTCTCCTAAATGTAGAAAGAACATATCCTTCCAAACAATTCAGATCTGGGGTTTTCAGAGATGCAAACTCATTTCCTAAGACCTTTTAGTGATATATTTAACTTGGAATATGTCCATTAATAAGAAATGAAAAGCAAGATTAAATGATAGAAAGAAAGACAATTACCACCATTGCACAAACTGTAGGCTGCAATTAGGCTTAGCTGCAGTAAAGTTTTGAAGTCTTAAGTTCCTAAAAAATATCTGGTAATGGCTACAAATCTTTTCCCTGATTATCCTACTTCTAATTTAATCATAGCGAAAACGAAATTCTTAATTAACAAAAACAGAGCACACGGCAATTAAGGACAGTAAAATTTCATTTCCCTTCATTTTCTGAGTAAACAAACACAGTGCAAGGCCAATTTCCCAGAAACGGAGAAACCTCAAGCGCATTACCTAAAAGTGCAAGAAGTAACACCAAGACAATCACCGACCATGCGTGCATCGGATCCTTATCCTCCGGCAAGTAGTCATTGAACACCTTCAATTTTCCAAAAGCGGCCCTGACCTTCCTCCCTAAGTACGAACCTCTCCCAAAATTCTTCACAATAAACGAATCCTCCCTCATTACCGTCTGCTTCACTATATCCCTGCACCCTCTCCCAAACTCCACACTCATCTCCGCAGCCGCCGCAAGAAACTCCAGTACATGATCCCCCGCACTCTCATTCCCTCTACCATTCTTCCCTCCGCCATAACCAAAACTTGAGTACTCACGTCGATTGGCATTCATCGTCAATCCCAATCTCTGTATATATCTACGATTTCAACAGCGATTATCACCGAATATGGGAATTTCGATAAAAAAGAGGCGATGAAGAATGTCGATAAGGAAAGGACATCGAATAAAAGGTCAATGGGCAAAGGCTGGTGCCTTTTGGTTTCTGGTCTTCTTTTCTTCTTTTGGTGGTCCTATTGGTTTCGGGAGTTGGTGTGGAAAATGGACATCTTATAGTTTAATGGAGTGAGAGAGGAGACTCTGAGCGTGGAGTTGGTTGGCTGGTCGGGATCTGGAATGTTATTGGAAATTGCGACGACGGTGGAGAATTGTCCACGTGGATTTTTCAGTACGTTAACGGGACGCACAAGGTTGGTGACGCTTATGGTGACGCCGGTCCACGTAGGTTGCCGTCCATTATTGTCAGTCATGGTAACGAAACGGCTGCCATCATTTTCCAATTTTGCCCTACTGAAAAAATCAATATTTGTTTATTAATAAATGTAAAGAAACTACTCATCTCAAGAGTTGGTTAAGTTGTTTCTTAATATTTCATATATAAGAGTTCCAAACATCTCGCTGACACTTTAAATTCATAGGTCCAAGAATTTACTTTATCGAGATGGATTCAGAGGATAAAGAAACTATTATAATTTTAGGAATCAGCTTCCAACTTAATTGTTAGGAAAATCTACTCTTTTATTTTAACTTTTGAATTCGATTCTTGTTTGAATCCATAAATAAAAATTTCATGTAGGCATTATTTAAAAGCTATTACATTGACTCATGAACTAATAGAGTGTGAGTCCAAAAGATAGTGAGAAAATATTGATAATTAGGATATTAGGAAAATAATGACAATGTTTTTTTTTTTTCTTTAAAAGGTATAAATCCCAACACTTCATTCCGATAGTAAAATTACACCTAGCTTCAATAATAGCGTAAGAATTTACACACCAGAGTAAAAAAAGAAGAAAGTAGACACCAATGCTCAACAACAAACAAAAAAATAAAAATAAAAAATAAACACGAAGCAATTGCACATGTACACACGCGACGCGAGAGTTCCGTTCCAAATTTCCAATCACGTCAAAACTCCTTCTTCTTCTTTCGAAATCCCCTACTCAACCCGTTCCGCAGTGGATCCAACTTTTTACTTTGTGAATTGGCTTCCTCATGGTCATCGCTATCAATTTTTCGTTGCTTGTTGTAGCTGCTGGCGCGCCACCCATTTCGTGTCACTCAGGTTTCTCACGTCATCGGATCTGATTATTTAATTTCGATGCCGTTAAAGAATTGGTGCATTTTGAATTGAGTATCGGGTTTCAGTTTTCGTGGATTACTGGATTGTATGTTTCTGTTTTAGTTACATTGGATTTAAAATTGCCTTGGGAACTATGTTTAATGTGATGATATTGCTCCATTTGTGAGGATCTTATAAATGGAGATTTCAACTGGGACTTGTGAGAGAATTAGATTGGATGATTTAAATAAGGATGGATCTGAGGAGATCCATTTGCGAGCATTAGAGCTAGAATCAGCTGAATTTGGTGATGGGCATAGTTATGAGTTTCGTTCAAAGTCAGCATTAGAGATTTTGAGGGAAACTGTTAGGATTCTTCGGTATAATGCCTCGGGATTCATGCTGACCGCAGTGGTGCTCATTTGCCCTGTGTCAGCAATCTTTTTGTCAAATTTGTTGGTGGATCAGTCCAGTGTGAAGAAGGTGACTGCTAGGCTTATGCTGGTTGCAAAGTCTAGTGGACTCCCTATGAAGCCTTTTATCAAACAGTCTTGTCACCAATTCTCTGAGATGGTAGTCTCATCAGCAATGTGCTTCCCTTTCTTCATCACATTTTCATTGCTATCAAAAGCTGCGGTTGTTTACTCTGTGGATTCCACTTATTCAAAGAAACAAGTTGTTTTTTCAAAGCTCTATGTGATGCTTCGCAAAATTTGGAAGAGACTTGTTTTAACGTATGTGTGGGTCTGCATGGTGATTGTTGGTTGCATCACAACATCTTCCATTATTCTTGTGGCAGTATGTAGTACAGTTTCAGTAATTGGGTTTTCACCCGATTTAATTGTATTCGTGGCAGTCATGCTGGGACTTGTATTCTCAGTTGTCCTTGCCAATGCAATTATTATTTGCAATACTGCTATTGTAATATCTGTATTGGAGGATATTTCTGGACCACAAGCATTGCTCCGGGCTGGAATTTTAATTAAAGGTCAGACTCAGGTAGGCCTTTTGATATTTCTGGGATCAACAATTGGAATGACATTTGTGGAGGGGTTGTTTGAACATAGAGTGAAGACATTGAGCTATGGAGATGGGTCTTCCAGGATTTGGGAAGGGCCTCTTTTGGTGATGATGTACTCATTTGTGGTGCTTATCGATTTAATGATGAGTGCAGTTTACTCCTTCAGTTGCATATCTTATAGCATGGAAGCCTCAGATGGTGAATGTGAGTCAATTCTAGAAACCATGGCTGTCTCTCCTGAAGCAATAGCCATTGAATGACAATGCCTTGTAGATTGGTCTATTCTCTTGTGTAGTGTGTTTGAGTTGATAACTTGCAGATGGGTGCTTCCATGTAAAGCTTCAGACATTGTTGCCAACAGTATGCCTTTTCTAGTGCAAGGAAAAGTTTACCGCTTCTTTGGTAAATGTTCCATCGAAAGTTGTGGCTGGTGGAAACAACATGTTGTTGGTTCAGTGCAAAATATCATTACAATGGCTGGAGAATGAATGAAAGGTATGGGAAGCTTTATTATGCAACATGGACAAAGTAGCAGCCGTCTTTGAAGGACTCTTAAAAGCAATGGCCCGTCGTCCCCTCCCAACCTCTTCCTTGTGATATATTACTAACTCATGCACGGTGGAACCACTTTGTTAATTCATATGATGGGCAGTTTTGTTATTCTCTTGGATTTCAGGTGGTCTGAAGGGTGACCAGAACCCTCAATACTGGCTTAGGGAACTGACTACACACTTTTCCCATCATCTGGCTGTATCTTGTTTTTTGATTCATTCCTAGATAGTTGTCATCTCTGTTATCAACATCACCCAATTTATGATAAAATTTGATAGGCCGTATTTCATCATGAGTAGTTGAGTACTATATATCTCATACTGTCATACTGATTACAAGATTAGCAGTAACATGCCATGTAGAGGTGTTATGGTGCTGCTCCTGCTTTTCTTATTGTTTGATAGGTATCTTTTAAATTGGTAGTTTTTATTCCCTTCAGATTACTGTAACTTGGAGCAACTTCATTTTCATTTTTGCCTAAATTGGCGACTCTGTACTTGTGAACATCACTCGGCCAAGAGGGTTGAGTTTCTCTTTTCTTAACACTAGTTGAGCTTTAATCTAATTCTTACGTTTCCCTTTTCTTTCCATTAAACTACTTGAGTTTTCCATCTACCTAACTTGCCAGTTCCTTTTGTCCTGTTTCCTTCACACTTCTTGAGTTTTTCGTCTACTTCACAGTTCCTTTTCTTTTCTTTTTTAAAACTGCTTCTCATGGTTTTACCATTATTGCAGCTCCTTTATAGCCTTCAAACTTCTTGGGTTATTCAGTCATCATGTTGTCACACCACCTTGATTCTTAATGCTATAGAACTCCAAAACAAGATCCCCATTTTATCTCAAATCTATGTAACATTTGAATAGTCTGTCATTGATTATAAATTCACATGTAAGACCCACTTAATATGCAACACTTCTTATTAATTGGGAGTAAAATAAGGGATATGTTTTGGAAGTCTCACACATTATCTTCGATTTCATACATCCTATATAAACACAATCCGAGATATAAAAACATATGCGACCAAGTCATTGGCATGCCAACTTGAGTTGCTCTTGGACATGCATATAGCATATACCTTTCTGCTTGTTTCATTCGACAAATCATAGAGATCAACCACGAGCATAATGGATAATTGGATATACAAATACGAGGTACCATACCTCAATAAAAGCAGCCAAAAAACCCAACCTTTGGAGGAACCAACAAATCATGTTCAAGAATCTAGAGTTGATCCTCAATTACATTTACTTGACTGTCGGGTTTCCCTAATACCTTTGTTATATCCAAAATATAAATAAACGGGAAGGAAAGCAGAGATCCGAGATCTTAAGATCATTGCCTACGTATAATGTTTCGCTCATCCCAGATTGGACAAGAACATGTCGGCTTTTTGTTCTTCCACTCAGCACCACAAGTATAGCAAAACTCATGTCCACACCTACACAAAACCAGTAAGCATGAGGGAGAAGCATAAATGTTGGAGTAAAGATAAAAGACCATTCAGTGGATATAAGAACAACTGAAATGAAGGTTGAAGTCAATGGAGGAAAGAAACAGAGATAAAACAATCAGAAATTAGATTAGCTAAGAGTAAATCACATAGTTAACCCTGGTAGCCTTATTTTCTTGCAACTTGCAAATGAACCGTATGATCCACAATCCTCTAGGACAATAGTCAAGTTCAATATGTTGATCTTGAAGCCAATTGTTGCAACGCATTCTTATCTCTAATAAATATTGATACTTAACATTAGATTACAATCAGAGCAACAAGAATCACTACTATAAGTTGCCCAGATCGATAGAAGAATGCAAATTGTACCTGCAATAGATGTGGTAGCAACCAAATGCAAGTTCCACCATATTGTTGCACTTCACACATTGTCGCCATAGTTTCTTCTTGGCAAGAATATTGAGCATTGCATCTTCGGTTTTGGGATTTGACTGTTGGTATTGCTGGCAAGTCATATTATAGTGCCATGGGGCCTTGCATTTGATACAGAAGAAGTATTGGCATTTCACACATTTCCTGGCCCCGGAACTTTCAGCACCAATACACCAAGGTTTTGTAAATTCCAACACCTCATCTTTTGACATTAACGCAGAGCACCTAACATGAGGGCAATAAACTCTCTCTGTAACAGCTACCGAAGCTTCCTTTTTCCGTTGGCTCATCAATGCCACTAGTTTAGGATCCAGGAATTTTCCACAACTGTCAATGCTCACCTCAGAATTACAGTCAGCATTAGGGCATTTTGCATCAATCCCATCAAGCAACTTAACTTCCACATGCTGCTTCATACAAGAATAACAATATCTGTGCAGGCAACCATCAACAGAAAATATCTCATCTACATCTGTATCTTCAAAGCATATTAAACAAGTCTCCTTCAAACTCTTGCCTTTGCTAGTTTCTGCAGGCCATGTAATTTGAGAAACTATTGCATGTCTTGCAAGCTTGAAAGCAAACTTAATCTCATTACGTTCCACCAGAGATGGCTGGAAATATTCAAATTTTCTTTGAAGATGAGCCACCTCATCGATTAATTTGGCAATCTTGCTCTGTTTTGGCTGCAACCTCCTTGTGACCTGTATTCAGATACCCAACAACTTTTATGACAAGCAGTATATAAATATCAATTGAAAGGACTTTCATCAACCGAGAAACATTAATAGAATTTCAATGTCATTGTCACAAAGTAAAAATGTCTCTTCATGGTTTCCAAGTTCAACCAACCCGAACACTGTAGCAGGTAGTCGTTCTTACTATCATACTTGTCAAAAGATCTCTAAACTATGTGTTTCATCCACTTCCAACTTTCCTGTCATTTTCTAAAACCCATATGCTGACCATGATCTTCAGCAGAGCAAAATCATTCTCTGTGGTTCTAAATACAGCATCAAACAATACAAGACCACAAAAGGTTATGCATAAACTGTTTTTCCAAACAATATAAGACACTAACATCCAATAATTTTGACACAAAATAAATCACGGATCATTCAATTTAATTATTTAACAGAGGTTAATAATGAAAAACTTAAAAAAAAAAAAAAAAAAAAAACCTAAAACAACAATGGATGACTTACATATTGGTAGACCACGTAGTCATCGCAAAAGAAATTAACCCTCTCCAAACCCAAATCCATAGCAGCACGAAGGCCCTCGATCAAGGCCTCAATCTCCGCCGCTTCCCCACTCAACCGTTCACCACCGCACTCCAAACCCTTGTTCACCTCGAATATCACATTATCTCTCGAGTCACAGATTGCAAACCCTCCCCCTGCCACAATCACGTTCATATCCCGGATCCTCTCTTCACTAACCAGGCCTTTGAAATACAGTCTAAAAACCTCCTTCTCCGACACCGGCTTACTACTCGAAGAGGAAGAACACGCATTTTTAACGTCGTAGGGCCTTTCATAATTGTCACCGTACTTCTGCCACTCCTGCTCCGGTACGCTCATGAGATAGCTCGAGAACTGTTGATCGTGAATCCGACGGTCGAGATCCTCTCTCATTTGTCTCATCAGTAACTCGCGCTGTTCGAGATCACTGCGTTCCAGTTCGAACCTGTCGATGTCTTCGATAAGAAGCGAAACGTAGTCGAAACTGTCGTCTTCGGGAATCAAAACGGTGTCCGCTGGAGTAGATTGAGAGGTGCAAGGGTGAACCGAAACAGACGCGTTAATGGCTTCCTGCATTTGGAGGTTGTAGGCGACATCGAAGTCGGAGTCCAGGGTTTTGGCCGCCAAGAACTCCCTGCGCTGCTCTTCCACCAAGAACTGGAAATCGCCTTCCTCTGCACGCTTTCCCATTTTTTTTTTATTTCTCTCTCTGCCCCGGTGGGGGGATTTTATAGGGATAGTGAAGGAAACCCCCACATCAAGTTCTTTTGACGGCGTCGACTTGTAATTAATTTCGAAAACTTTTAGTCTTTAATGACCATATCCATATATGCAAACTATAATATTAATTTTAAAAAATAAAGGGAAAAGCCCAAAATTGAAAATATATAATTGCCCCTTTCTTTCTTTTTTTGTGTCTTTGAAAAGGATATAAGCCCCAATAATTCACTCTATAATAACAAAGTTACATCTATCATCGCGATAGTAACCTAAAAAATTACGAACCGAAGCCAATGAAAATAAACATCAGGACTCAAGAACAAGAAAAACAAACATCGGATAACATCGTGATTACTAATATTGTCCCGGGATGAAACTGAACAAACTAAACAATAAACATAAAACAGACACAACACACATGGACTATATCTAGGTTCTTGACTTCCCCTTCATAAAAAAATATCGATCTCCACCAGATCTAGGAGTTCCATCAATGTACATAAGATATGTGTCGTTGAAACGAACAAGAAGAATTGGGATGGTAAAGAAACCCTTAAACATTCCTTACTAAACTCAAACAAAGAAAAAAAATAACAAATCCATAATACAAGAGAAGGGTAGATCTATACCAAAAGGAGGAGGAGGAAGAAAGTAGAAGGCTCGTCATCATCCTCTTTCCTTATCTTGAAAAAATAACTTCTAAACCTTTTTTAAAAGGGTCATGAACCTAATTGTATTCATTTACCCAAAGGGTAAGAGAATTTGAGGCCCTAAGGCACTCGCGCCACCATATAGTCAATAGAACTAAAAAAAGAAATTTATAAATAACGGCCATCACCAAGGACACCATATTACTCTAGATATTGCCGAACAACCGTCGAAAAACACCTTATTTTATATACATCAGGTTACATAGACTGAACAAAAAAATATCAAACAAACAACACCATGGTCCTAAGTCAAAGATCTCGACTTTCCCTTCACCAATAGAGGTCGATCTCCCTCAGATTTGGGAGTCTCACGTTATGAACCAAATGTATGTCGTTGTAGTACACCAAAAATGTCGATGACCGAAGATTCACGATGGATGAAGGAGATTTAGAGTTTGAGAGAAGAAACACTTAATCAAACTTTATACAAACTCAAAACATGAAAAAATAAAAATAAAGAAGTGGATCAAAAACAGTGACACAAAATAGGAGGGAAGAAAAAGAATCTCCACCTCTAAGGAAGACAACGAGGAGGGTGCGGATCATGGCTGCCCCGCCCCTACCCTGCATGTGGGGCAATATTTAAACCCCATCCCCCCGTTACAACCCACGGGTTCCCGCGGATCCCAGCCCCGCACGAAAATCTTTGCCCATGAATTTTTTAAAAAAGTTTTATCAAAAATAGAACTTGAGACCTCTCAAGTAAATGACTAGTACTCATACCAACTAAGCTACTTAATATTTTTTTGATTGAAGAAACACAATAATTCAATACATTGTATTAAAAAAACCATTACTATTAAAATGAGATCTAAAAATAAAAATATTTTATGCATGTGGTGTGTATATATATACATATATAATTATTTTCTATATATATACATGTATAGCGGGGCGGGTTGAGAGGCAAACCAGTCCCCTCCCCGCATGAGGGTTGAGATTTCTTGCCCTGTCCCCGCCTCGCATAAGGCTCAAATCGGGAGAATCCACGTGGGTCAGATCGGGTCGGGTCGGAGCGGGCACAAATTGCCATCCCTATCCACCTCCTCTTCCAAAAATCAATTGAGAGATAATTGTCCCTTTCTGAACCCTACGTCAAGAAACATTAATTTAATTTTAAAAAGGGATAAGTATAAGGGAAGCCCCTGAACTATCAAAAAAAGGTCAATTGAGCCTCTAAGCTTTTTTTCGTGCCAAACCAGCCCCTCAGCTTTAAACAATGGATCTCGTTAGCCCTTCTGTCCATTTTTTCGTTAAAATTGCTGATGTTTAATTTTTATTCTTTTAATATTATTTGATGTGGCAGACACATGGTGTTAGCGAGTGAAATATTGACACATCTCATCATTTTATTTATTATTCAAAAAATTAAAAAAGCTTCCATCAAAAGCCCTCATCTTCCATCTAAAGCTGTATGAACCTCCATCTTCGGCAACTATTTTATCTCAAAGTTTCCATCTCCGATGACCTCACTCCGGACTATATTTCAAGTTGGATCTGTGACACCCAAAATCGGTGTTCTCCTCTTCACTCTCATTATCCTCCTCTCTCTATCCTTCACTACCGCCATTACCAACAGCCCTGGAGCGTTACATAGACCCGGGTCGGTGAAGACTTCAACAGGAGGAGATGCTTGAGATCCATACACACATATTCGGGTCGGTGAAGCTTGAGATCCATAGTAATTGGGGGAAAGCAATACAAGTCCCAATTCCACTGCAAATCAAAATTCTAAATGGAATAGGGTTGCAAATAAAAACCCAGATCATAGTGATTGGGGGAATCTTACATGAAAAGGATTTTGGTACTTTCTCCATCACATCGAAAGAGATTCGACGGCAGAGGAGGAGAATGAGGCAAATTAGGGTTCTTCAATTTCCATACTTATCCCTTTGAAGGAGCTGTTGACGTCGGCGAGAGGATGTAGGAGGAAGAGAGTTAGATTTAGAGTGTGTTTGGATTAAGGGATTTGGGAGGAAGGGAAGAGAAGGGAAAGGGAAGGAAGAGAAGGGAAAGGAAGAGAATGGAAGGTAAAATAGTTTTTCCTCTCCTATGTTTGGATAGATAAAAAATAAATGAAAGAAAATTGGTTTTATTTACTAATTTATCCTTACATTTTTATGTTTAAGTATTATGTACAAGGGTAAAATAGGTTTTTAACTTATAAATAACTTAATTAGTATCCCTTCCCTCCTAATGACTCCACTTTGGAGAGGAAGACTTTTGACAAAAATTTAATGAAATCTTCCCTCCAATTCTCCTCAAATCATTCCCCTCAATTTTTTATAAACTATCCAAACAATGGAATTGGAAGGAAACTTCATTTTCCTTCTCTTCCCTTCCCCCCAAATCCCTCAATCCAAACACACTCTTAGGGTTTTTTTATATTTTATTTTATAATGTAGCCGTTTGGGAGTGTTGTAAATTGTTGTGCTATGTTGTGAGGTATAAAACTGTGGTGCTGTGAGGTATAAAACTGTGGTACTGTGAGGTGAGTTCAAACACAGAAACTATTTGGCGCATCACTTTTAAAATTGTGGTGAGGTGTTGTGAGGTGCGTTTGACATATCTAAATTACGGCTATATTAAATGACTAATAATATTAATATAAAATCACTTAATGTTTGCATTGTATATTAATCTAAAATAAAGTACTTGACCTAAAGTATTTTACGTTACTGTATAAAGTGTTTGGGAGTGTTTATATTTTGGTGCTGTGAGGTAAGGTGCTGCGAGGTAAAAACTATGGTGCTATGAGGTGAGTTATATTGATAAAATGTGTTTTGCGTGTCACAAAAAAAAACTGTGATGCACCTCATCACAGCCAAGAAAAACAGTGCAAACATACTGCCAAACAGGCACAACATGTCAGGTCAATAATTACATGTATTTTTAATTTTTAATAAAATAAAATACATGTCAGAAAATAGTGTCCACATTAGACTATTTTAACGGCAAAATGGTGTAACGGCTAACGTGGATCACAACTGGAAGGTGAAGGGTTGGTTTGGTCCGAAAAAAAGATTAAGAACTCAACTTGTATTTTTTTGAAAGTTCAAGGGTTTTCCTGATACTTATCCCTTTTTTTTGGATTAACCAATAGGTCCCTCATTTTAAAAGTTATATATTATTAGATCCAAGCTTAAAACCAATATTTCAATAAATTCCTCAAATAAATTTGGACGAGAATGCCCTAATACCAATAAGTCTTTATGCTGACATCATCATGTCATTTTATTTTTAAACACATTTCAAAATGTTTTATCTCTCAAAATACATATCGGATTTCAAAAAAAAATTCGAAATCAACGTGAAAAACTCTTTCCCATTGTCGATATGTTTTGTTAACAATAATCAAAATGTGAAGAAAACCATAAATCCTCTGAATTTCGAGAAATTCTCTCAATTTTTTATTTGATTTTTAGAAATTCTATGAATTTATAGTTGCTTTTCAGAAATCCTTTGAAATCTCTAGTTAATTTTCAAGACTCTTTTGAATTTTATGAAAAAGATTGGCTGGAATTATTTTACCAAATATGCACCATTGAATCATTGAGTGTGGTGTTATCAGATCCAATTCAACCATGCATTGAATGATTGAGATTTGGTGGAATTGGCTGGACTAATTCCAGCCCCTATCCCCTTTCGGTAGATTTTGCAAAATTCTCTATATTTTATCAAACTTTAATATGATAATATCTTGAAAATAGAGAATAGAGGGAGAGGAGAGAGAAAGTTTCATTAATCCAGAGAGAGAGAGAGTGTGTGGGAGAGGAGAGAGAAATAGGAGAGAATAGAGAGAGAAAAAATGAGTTATTATTCATTCTTAAATAAGAGTAAAGTCGGCATTAAAATTTTATTTCACTTAAATTTGTTCTTAATGTTGTAAGCTTCAATTAGTGAAGGATTTATAGGGTTATAAACATGCCAAATCGACTTAGTGGATACACTAATCAGACAAAAAAGGGATAGGGGCTGATATTATTTTGCTGAAATTACTTGAAATTTATTAAATCTCAGCCATACATCTCATCTGATGGCTGAGATTTAAAATAAATCATTAACATCTTAAGTTATTTTATCTTTCATATTGAGCACTTGTTACACAAACTAATATATGTAAGATTCAATTTAGATTAATAAGAGTACTAAATATTCTAAAAAATATTAAGTCATCTAATTACCTAATTAATTATTCATTCCAATAATATATATGGACACATATAAGTTCAAAAGAAAATAAAAATAAGTAAATAACCAATTCATAACCATAAGACTCAAGATTGAGAATACTTGCAAATGGATCAAGCCCTTTAGATTTTGGGCCAAAAAAGAAAAGAAAGTTAAGCTTAAAATAAATAATTGTTGTAAGTTATCGATCACTTTTAATATAAAAATTGTGAGTACTGTTTCACTTTTGAGTTTTTTCTTTTCTTTTTTTAATATGCCACTACTATATCTTGTTGATTTAGGCATCAAAATGGTTAGGGCCGGCCCTGAGAAGAGAGAAGAGGAAAGATGATGGTTAATGTAATGGCAAAAAACCACCTGGGCCTAACAACTGTAGGAAGCCCACCAAGGGCCCAAACCGAAATTGGGCCAGACAACTTGGGTCGAAGGCCCGTGTCTTCTGTCGTCAAGAGACCTAGACATGCTTATCGTAATCGACGCCGAAGTCGAACAGCCTGGCTACGACATCACCACCTCACTAGCTAAGTATTCTTATTATTTCGATCGCTAATCCTGTTGACTTCTATGAATTGCCAGGACATATTGCAGGGATCAATCAAATCGACTCAACCTTGACATAAGAGGATATCCTCACCTTACCCCTGACACGCAAAGGCACAGTTAGAGCAGTCCCTGACACATGAAGCTATCCCAAGTCTTGTTATAGAGTAGCGTCAGGGTGTCAGAGTGATTTTGAAGGAAAAAGCAACCCTCCTCTAACGGTAACCTGGCTGAAGATCGAATGATCCTCATAGGGACACGTGTCCCGGAGATCACAAGATAAATAGCATAATCTCACCGAAGGTAAGGGGATCTTTTTCTTTTTGAGGCTTGAACTCTGTTTCTCTCTTTCTAGAACTACTCTCAGCAAGCTCTCTTCGACATAACCTCCAACTTGATTGTTTACTTAAATTCTAGATCTCTTGCTATTGTTTATTTCAGTATTCAATTACTTGTCCCTAAGAGTCTTCGATTATCGTGCTAACTTGAGCATCGGAGTATCTTTGACAAGTACCACACCGATGCAGAAACCTTACCTCGATCCTACTATCATAATCGTAAATTGTTGGTGGTCTAACTATATAAATCTTTAATTGTAGAGTTTACCCTCTACACTTAACACTTTTCACTATTAGATGAAATTGATGGTTAGGATTAAAGGAATTTCAAGATTAACAATTTCAGCCCCACCCATCCCAAAAAAAAGTCCTAATTTTTTTTTATCATACGTGAGATTTAGATGAGATAAAAATAAGTTAAGAACACTTTGGGATGGGAGAAAAAATAGCCGCAACTACTTTGGACTGAAGGTTATAACTAGTAGTAACAGTCTCCATTCAACATGAAATAAAAAATAAACTGCATTAAAAAAATTCGAATTTTGCTTTTCTTCAACAGTATCGGGAATAGGGGTGGTAAAACTCTGTCCGACACGGATTAAATCAAGTTTGCGCATAAGTTAAATGTCTAAAATTTGGGTCAAAATACAAAATTTTTATCCGGCTTAAAATTGGTGTCGGAATCCAAACCCATAAATCTTGTCCGCACCCTAACCCAGATTAGGTTATTGTCCAGATTTAAACCAATCCGCATTTGATCAATTAAGTATGTCTAGAATCCAATATGGATTAGGGTCCGGATATGTAATCGTGATGTTGTTTGACCTGGAACTAACTCAAAACCGATTTTTTGTCACCCCTAATTAGGCATATAATTGCAGGTCATAATGGGGCTTGGGTTTTACACATAGTGGAGACCAGGGCTTGTAAATGTTTGTAGGGGCCAGGGGGCAAATGAAATTGAAAGATGGGCTTTAAGGCCCAAGAGTTGGGTCCTGAAGATCATATCCTCATATCAATAGCTAGTCAACAGATTAACGGTCGTTGTCACGATATGGAACAAAATTTATAAATTTAACTAGTTTTCTAGAAACTTCATATATAATCGAGTTTAATCATAATTTGTTTGGCAATGAACCATAATCCTCGTGGACAATAAAAATCTATAAAGAGAACACTGTTTAACTTGGGTAATAGCGTAGGTTCGTGAATTTTTTTTGGGTTACATCGTATGAATTCAAGAGGTTTTAATGTTGATTCTCATTAGGAGTAATATTTTTGTTATCACGAATTGAGTTTTGACCTAACTTATAAACGAGTACAATACATAATAGTCCATACGGACAATTTTGAATTTTAGTATTTATTCTTAGCTAGTTCGTTAGAATTTGCACATATTTTTGTCTTCATGTAGTGAAAATTATAATCCCAATAATTTTTCATGGACTTTGAAACCTTCTCATATAGATTTGCTTAATTAGTTTGGTATAGTGTGACTTTTTTAGTCAAAAAGAGCACAATATGTTCCCGTTCAACCCCATACAATACACAATTTTGTTTTGTTCTTTTAAAAATGTTAGGGATCCCAATAAATGAGATCTCAATCAGAATCAATCTTGACCATTAATTGATATGTATAAGAGCCCACAAAATTTGATACACATCAATCAAAGGACATGATCATTACTGGGATGACTGAGATCCCATTTACTGGGATCCCTATCACTTCTGTGTCTTGTTTAGTTAAAAAAAAATTCGCGATTGAAATATCGATTGCTTTGAGTTTATATCTGACGGTTTAGAATAATCATAAAAAATTCATGTTGAATTTAATTTTTATTTCGAATAACAAAAACACATCGTTGGATTTGATAGAATATTAAATTTTACAAGTTCATGATTTTTTTTTTAAATAAAATGATTTTTTATAACGTGAAATTCACCCAACTGTCAACTAGACAATTGATTGATATATTTTGGGCCTCATGAAATACACCACAATTCTCATGGACTAATTCAAATGTTGATCAAATAATTTTTTTTTTGATAAAATGTAATTACAGCGGGGCCAGGCACTCAGTTTTTATAGCCCCAAAAACGCGTTTAGTGGAGACAAATGCCATTATTACCAACAAAAGTAAAAGAATCTAATTATGTTGGAAGTCGTAAGACAAAAACACGTACATACGTGCAGCAGTTTCAACCGAATGTTCGTCTCATATTAACAATGGAGAGTGTTTTAGGACAGATTTTCCATGTTGAAATGATGAGATGGTACGCAAAAGTGGTGGATTAATGATAACTTTACTTGAAGGTGTCGCGATTAAGACAGTGTAACTGTGTGGTAACTAACATTTACTGTAGAGATCGAGACTGGTCGTATGGAGTACTGGATTGATTAGGGAAATATTAACCTTAGACGCAGCTAACAAGAGAAGTACTAGACCAACTCTCTTTTTTCTTTTTTTTTTTGAAACAGGGGTTTGGAGAGGGAGCAGGACTCGAACCCACGTCCTAATGGGTGAGTCAGTCCCTAACATATAACGTGATTGTAGTTCAATCAATGACTCACTTGTAGTATTGGACCTACTTTGGTGCCTAAAACAATTGATATCGAAAATCCGTTACGTTTTACCTCCTTTATATTTTAATTCCATAGTGAAAATTTTACAACACATGAGCATTTTTTTTTATAGCATAAGATTACCTTTTTTTCAAGGGGAATTTCATACTTATCGTAATTTTTCATTAGAAAATTCAGCCTAAACACTACAAATCAATATTTTTCGTTTTGAACCCACATGATTTTGTTTTTCTTGAATGCTCCCTATTATTTCTTTAGGCCTAGAAAACGTGTTGGTTATGTGAGAGAGATTGAACCTTTGCTTATTTATATATAATAATGTATGTTGTTTGGTTGGCTTACGTCAATCCGATGTGAGATAAAGGCTTGACATTTTTGGTAAGTGCCACTATTCTTGAACTCGCTGTGGACTAATTAAACATGGTTTTTAATTGAATTAAATTAATTTTAAGGGGAATCAAACTAATTACACTTTAATTGAATATCCAGAATAGCCTAGACAATGATTCCATATAGCCAAAGCAAAGGTTGATATTTGGTCAAAAGATCGTTTGACGAATTGATGATACATGATACATCAATTTGTTAATTAATTATAGTAGGTGACCGAAAAGTTACAATAATCAGCGAACAATTGGACTCGGAACAAAGACTTGTAACAGAAAT
This sequence comes from Tripterygium wilfordii, assembly GCF_013401445.1. Classification (NCBI taxonomy): domain Eukaryota; kingdom Viridiplantae; phylum Streptophyta; class Magnoliopsida; order Celastrales; family Celastraceae; genus Tripterygium; species Tripterygium wilfordii. The sequence goes on along the minus strand of NC_052253.1, from coordinate 11,041,545 downwards.
TAAACATCATATATGGAAGAAGGAAATGACCCATCAAAGAGACGTTTGATTGTCCTTCAACTCCTCTTTCCCATTAGAGCAATTATTAGCTCTTGAGTTGGGATGATTTCATTGGAACATCTCTGAAATATTACTACCGGTTAATTAACTAACAATCCATATTTTTTTTGGTTCAAATCTCGGAAACAGTCTCTTCGCGGACAAATTGCGACAAGTCATGATTTTATCATGTCCAGAGTGGTTCCCAGAGTGACGCCAAATTGTTATCGTCGAGGAAGCAAGGGTTGCTCTGGTAACTCTCTGGAGTACTCGTAATGAAGTCGTCGACGGATTGTTGAGATGAGGAAGGCTGAGGGGATTGTTGTGACATTTCCATGTAAATTAAGGCCACAAGGTTGGCTTTCTGGCATTGGATGTTTGCTATTTCTGCTTGTGCCTTGGCTAATTGTGCTTGGAGCTCCACAACTTGTTTTTGTAGTTGAAAGATTGCCCCTGCACACCCATAAACTGGGTCTCTGATTCTTGCACTTGCTTCATAAACCATGCTGCTCACTGCATCTGCCCTTTGAGATTCAGGCAGTTCCTGAAATTCCCCAAAAATATCAACAACTAATTAGAGAAGGGTACCCATATCACAATTAAAGAAAAGGTTGTTATAAAAGGAAGGGGATGTTTTTGTAATTCAGTAAAATTTGGTGTGGCTCCCTAATGAGAAAGTAAATAATATTCGGTGATTCTGGTTTGTCTGTCACGTGGTGATGTGGTATATCAGGACCAATAATATTGTGACATTTTATGGTTTTTTTTATGTCTAATCATGGGTTTCAAATCTCAAATCATGATCAACTTCCTATGACATGCCATTGGTCCTGATACACTACATCAACGTATGACATGACATATCAGGATCATTGAATATTTCCTCATAAGAAAAAACTACTCTTGTTAAATTGTTTTCAATTTGCCATTGAAGAGAAGTCTGATTTTTGACCATAAACTATGCCCTACGAATTAAAGACGTCTAGACACACTTGGACAAGTCATGCTCTATGGTTTACCAAAACAACCACGGCACTTTGTCCTGTCTTCACAAGACTAAACATTGTGACCAATGACTTTGACTTGTATCCGAGGTAATATTAACTTGCAAAACCAAATGTAAATGTAGTCTACATGGGTTTAGGCTAAATATGGAAAATTGAATATATGGGGTAGCTAAGCTTACTTGCAAGAACTTGATGATGTTGCTGGCCCCGAACACACGGTGGGCGATGGTGAACTTGGCTGGTTCAGTGGGTGGAAAGTAGGGTGCCAACACACATTTCTCCGCACACCTACGCCGCAAAATCTTACAAGCAGCGCACGGACTAATCACGACGTGCGGAAGAGGAGTTGAAGGGGAAGAAGGGGAAGATTTAGGAGAATTAGATTGTTGAGGAGATGAAGCATTAGCGGTAGCAGCAGCAGCGGTGTCACTATTCTCCATCTCCATCTCCATCTCCATCTCCCTCAAAGCCTTTTCTTTTACCTTTCAGTTGTGGACTTGCTTTTGAGAGAGCGTGTAAGCGTATGTGTGGGTGCTTGAAGCATCAAATGGGGAGTACTATAAATAAGCGATTGGGGGCCCAAAGAAGGTGCGTCATAGTATTGGAATATTTGATATTTATCTCGTTGCGTGGCTGCGGCGTTTTTTATAAAAAAAAATAATAAAATTATTTACACATCACTAAAATATTAATTTTACGTCACTAATTTTACATCACGTTTAAAATATTATAGATTTACACAAAAAATTTATAGGTTTATACACAAAATTTTAATGAATAGATCAAAATACCCTTGATTTGCTAAATATTAGGAAGAATATTGTCAAGTTTACACTTTACACACATTGTAACCATAAGCCACAATTGTCTCTTCCCCACCCCCTTGCCAATTCATCATTACCATACAGTAGCTTCCACCGTTTATACACACCAGCGTCTACTTGCAATTCCGACCAAGAAGATGTCCATTATCAAGGTCAAACAGTCAGAGGTTAAATAGAGGAAATGCCTTGATTTGTAAATCTTTCGAATATGTATATTACTTCTAAAAATCTGTCAAATTGAACAAGATCGATAAAATAATTGTTACATAGTATTAGTGTGTGTATAATTATGGTGTAGACTTAGTACCTTTTAATTTAATATGTAAATATAAATTTATTTTTTATTTTTAATTCAAGGGTTAATATGTCATTCTTTAATAATGTATTTATGTAAAATTAAAAAAATTTAAGTGTAGTGTAAAGTTAGTACTTTAGTCTTGTGCAAATAAAATATCTCTCTCTTTTTTTTTAACTCTAAATCGTTTGAGGATCTGTTAGCTAATTCGCTATACGTTTCTATTCGATTAGTTAAATATTAACAACTTAACATAGATAATCTAGGATTTAAGACTTAAACAACAATATTGTTTTATGTGAGAATTATGTCAAGACTTGTAGGTCTACATTATATAAGGAAAGATACAGTTTTTCTAACACAAATGACACGTTTTCAAGTTTTTTATACCTAAATTGATGTGTTTGGGCTGAATTTTCTAATAAATTATGAACATATATTAAAAAAATTCACTCATATTGTTCTCTTGCCGTTTACCACTACAGGAACCCTTGATCAGAGAACATCTCACATCAAAGCATGATTAATTAAATTGAACCATTTGGATGATAATCTAGTGGTGAATTTCTTTGCAATCAAATCGTATGAACTCAAAAGGTTCTGAGTTCAATTTCCACCCTTGTGGCCGGTCACGCGCTGTGATTTGACCTAACTTACCTTATCGTCGAATGGGAAACTTCTCGATTAATAAAAAAATAATTAATTAAATGGGATATGTCTCAATTGGTCAATTGTTAGAAGGAAAAAAATAAGAGGGTGAAGAGACTTGGAAATTGACCGGACCTACTAAATACTATACGATTAGTCCATCCCTAGATTAACAGTGAAGCATTAAATTAGTGCATTTTTTTTTTGCCACTGATTCTTAATTTATTTTTTATATTTGATTTGTCTTTATAATAAAAATAACAGCATTTTTATTAATCTCAAATTCAAACCTCTGTGATTGTTCCTCTTCCTCCCATTGTTTTCAAAGAAATTTGTTTTTTCCTTTAAGCAAAATTTCTTATTGGTTGTCAGACTTTTCAATAGAAGTAGCTTTTCAAATGAGAAAACCTTGGCACGCAGAGTCTCTATCCATCTTTCTCGGACGACAAACACAGTTTTTTTTTCTTCCACCCAATTAACAGAAAAGTCATACTATAATAAGTATATGCCAAAATTTCATAGAAATTTAATTTGAAATCCCCACTTAAGGCGGAGAAAAACTGAGATTATAATATTAAGCGAAATAAAAACACGTGTTATAAAGATTTTTTTTGGATCGAGAATTACATCATATAAGTTTATCATTTGAAAATCCAATATGAATCTAAATTCGGACGTTAGGCTTGCATACATAAAAATTTCTCACTTAAAGACAGGGTTGGGACAAAGCTCAATGTGTGGTCACAGAAGTATTGTTCCCATTGAGAATCGAATTCAGAATCTTTCGAGTCCATATAATTTGACATCAGATAAATTCACTGGCTATCAGTCAAATGGGTATGTTCCCATAGCATATTAATTACTTAAAAAATAACAAAAATAAAATAATCTTTTTTTTTAGAAGAATCTTCATCATATTGAAAAAAGAAAAGAAAAGAAATAAAGTGTATTATTTTTTAACCATTTTTAGGCAGAAGTCAAATGGTCTACACCAGAATTACTTTATGCCTAATCAACCTTTAACAAAAATGACAAATGGCCCAAGTTTTTGCTGCCACCACTTGGACAATGCTATCTTTCTACTCCCATAACCACCTACTAAATACACCCAACCATTGAGTATTTGATTGCCAAACTACCACAAATATATTTACATATTTTTTTGGTACCCGACAATAACAGCCTACAAGTTGTCAAAGTTCACTATTCGGACATCTGATATGAGGTTAAACTCAAGCCATCAGGCCTACACGTGTAGAAATTCTCCACCCGATGACAGAGTAAGTTGAATCTAAACCTAAGGTATGGTCACAAAGATATTACTTATAGTGAAAATCGAATTCAAGATCTCCCAAGTTCATACTGTCTGTTCCAAAGACACAAATGTAATGACATGCATATGAGAGACATAGATGAGGTAAGGTTGGTGGAGAGAGCTGGTCAACTCGTCGATGAAGTGTGAAGACTGTTGGCTGTTCCTGAGAAGACCTAATTAAGCTGCCATTAACGATTGTGACCGGCCAGTTTCAGTCCTCTTAAACAAAGTATAAATACAATAGTGGACTATTAGGTATAGCACTTTTTTGTAATATTCTTCAACAAAAGGGCAAAAAAAAAGAAGAAACCCATAATATAGGAATGCTCTCATGAGATCTTAAAGTGAGGTTCTATAATGAGGTCTTAATTTTTAGGGATAAAAACATTTTTAAAAAATATATTTATATTTTGATCGGTCTTACAAACCCAATGACATTTTTTTTGTTCGAAACAAAAATCAAATTCAACATTAAAAATGCATGATAATTTTGGATCGTTGAATATAAAATAAAAGATATTTCATACTATTTTTAGGTTGCATTTGATTTTTGTTACGAACAAAAAATATATCGTTGGATTCATAAAACAGATCAAAACAGACATATATTTTTTCCAGATTTTTGAAAAATATTTTAGACCTTAAAAGTGAATCCAAGTTAGGATCTCATTTTTAGACCTCAAGAGAATATATATATATATATATATATAGCCATCAAGTTGCAATCTAAAGATAACCAAAAATTCCACTTTATAGAAGAAAAGAACATAAATGTAAGAGGTTGAATTTAATTTGCCTTGGAGGCAGTTGGAGTTGACAATATTGTCCTTCCCATATTACGTGAATATATATATATATATATATATATATATATATATATAAATTCTCCCATGTGAATCAAAAGTGTGAACCTACTTTTCAACCATACATGTGATGAGTTCCACAAAAAATTTATATTCTCCACTTTTGTTTTGTTTTATTACAACCATTGGATTTGAAGTTCATAAAATTGATTAACACTTTTGATTCACATAGGAGAATTTATATATGTATATATATATGTATGTAGATATATCTGCCTCTCTGAAAAGAGTCTATGCCGTGTGGACTTTGATAAAGAGAGAGTCATGAAGTACAACTTTACATATAACTTTTCTTTTTTATGGGTGCTATGGCATTTATGATTTATAACGATAGGTTGACTATACATAAATAAAGTAATACAAATCTTGAAGAGTTCATATTGATAAAACATAAATATATTTACAAAATGATAATTAAAATTTGCATTCTTCCCACTACATTAGTTCCCTAATACTTGCTAGAGTATTGAAGAAAATAAAGTAAATCAAGGAACTCAAAAGCGATCTGTTTGGAAATTAATTTTTCTTTTTTAGTTTCTTAACTTGATTTTGAGTTTAGATTTTGAAAATAAAAATGTGTTAAGAAATTCATTTGGTTTATGTTCTTTAATACAGTTTTCTGAGATCTAAGATCGACGAAGGCACTGGAGCTTGATCGGAGGCACTTGATCGCTGCATTGGAGTTGCGCTGCTTCAATGATGATAGATCAAGGTCCAAGATCGACAAAGGCACTCGAGTTGCTTCAGTGATGATAAACAAGTTCATCTTATTTGCAAAATTGCCATCAGTCCGTCTCCAAAGTTTTACAAAACATCATATGCTAATTTGATACCATCCAATTCATATATAAACCTTAACTACCTCGATCGAAAAATGTTGACAAAAGATTATTTTCGTTGAGAATCGAACTCAAGATATCCCGATGCTGGTTGGACTGCCCCATTTCCGGTTATCATATGAGAGGCACTACCTTAAATTTGAGACAATCCTGTCCTGTCCCGCAAGCCAGAGTGTCTTAATCAGGAAGAATTGGTCATAACTATGCATATCCCCCACTTAGAAGTTAGAAGTGCACTTAATTACATAATACGGCATCGGTGTTTTCAACACATCCAATCATGCATACTTACTAGATCACACGGTCAGGGTTGGTCTCTCTCTACGCATCGTCTGGTCTTTGTTGCACATACATACGTGTAACAAAGACCCACGACTAAAACAGACTAAAACATTCTTCAGACTTCACCAAGAACTTTCAAAATTACACACTCTAGTTGGAGTTATAAGGATGATGTGTATCACCTTAGTGATCAAGGTTCGAATTCCCCTTCCCGTTTCAAAAAAAAGAAGAAGAAATTTGAACGTGATACACATCATTCTTATCATTTCAACTACTGGTTCAGGTTTCAAAATTAATTGTTCTAGATGGATCTATATATAAAACTCTAATTCTGCACACCTAATGAATGTAAATGGACTCAGATCGACAATATTGACCAAACCCAAATCAATAAAAGCAAGTTCAATTGCAGAGTTCAAAGGGAATACATACCAAGTCTTACTTACATGGTGTGTGTGTATATATATATATATATATCAGGAATTCTCCTATGTGGACCAAAAAGTGTGGACCAAGTTTGTGGACCAAAATCCAATGGTTGTAATCAATCACAACATAAGTGGGGGCCACACATTTATTATGGGGCCCACCACATCTATGGTTGAAAAACAAGTCCACAAACTTGGTCCACACTTTTGGTCCACATAGGAGAATTTCTGTATATATATATATATATATATATATAACAAGTGATTGCAAGCTATATAAGTGGTGACCTTCGTTGATTTCGGCTTCAATTCCATCAACATTTTTCCACCATTAATTTTAGGTCCACACTGTTTTAATGGAGGTCTTAATTTGCTCCAACCAGTTTCCCACTTGGACTTGCTATAGCGGTACAGAGAGATATAATCCTGTCTACAGCTAGATACACACACAACTCCTCAAGGTCCTTCCTTTTCTTTTTCAATGAATGAGAAAAATCCATATCAGCGGGGACACGTTTTTATAATTACACCAGTGGAATTTTGAACGCAACTATCATATATATCATATGTGAATAAGAATACACAGAACAGTGGACAGAGATTGTGAAATCTACGAATTCTGGCATGTGGGTGGGTTTGTGATTGGTTGGGTTCCATGAGGTTCTCAGTGGTGGAAACTGAGGGTATATTGGGCATTACATGAATTGACACTAGAATTGTTAAAAAAGACTAAGAATCTTACATCGATCTGGCATAACTCAGTCAAATGGTTTATAAGCAAAACTGAGCTCATCTCACATTGAAGACGCATTTTTTGGGTTTAAATATCAATGGAGACGGCCAATGAATAACAAATTTGTACGAGTCTATAGCCCATAATGGACAATATCTCAATGTGTTTGGGTTGAGAATTTCAACACGATATCGGAGCAAAGTCTCAATCCAGTTGGATGGGCCTCTACCTGTTCATTTTTGGGTATGACAGAACCCAATCCACAAATGCAGGAGAATGTCAAGACTAAAAATCCTACATCGATCTGACATAACTCAACCACGTGGTTTATAAACAAAGTTCAACTCCTCTCATATTGAAGACACATTTTTTGGGTCTAAATACCAATGGTGATGGCTCATGAAAAACAATTCCGTACGGACCCATGACATAGAACGGATAGTATCTTCAATGTATTTGAGTTGAGAATTTTAATGACAATTAATTATAAGAAGACAAATATGGTCCAAGATTCCTTAATGTTTCACATGCATTTCTAGAAACTCAACATGAATGAGAAGAAAATAGGGTACTAGGGTAGGATGTCCAACATTATTTTATTTCTAAATTATTAATGCAGATTCTGATCCCTTAAGTTACGTAACTACAAAACTTTGGGCTAATCACTCACTAAAGTTCAATCCTCGCCGTAGCCATGCAATAATTTTGTAGCAGCAAAATCAATGACTAGGTCGTGGTTTGGTATCTAGAAGTTTGGATTCGCTAGTTGAGTTAGGTTCGACTTGACAAATTTATAAATATTAACATAAGATGCCTCTTAAGTAAAGTCTTAATCAGTGAGAAAAAGTCTACTTTGAAGTGCCTTCTTTTCTAAAAGACATCAAGGAATGTCCAACATTTTCCATACACATGGAAGATTAGTCGTATAAAAGACTAGTAGGATATGAGATTAGTGCTACTGGTGGAATTGTAGAAATCAACAAGCGAGTCATTTGTTGAACGGCAATCACATTACATGTAAGAGATCACCCACTCATTAGGACGTGAGTTCAAATCCTACCCTTCCCCAAACCCCTTTTTCAAAAAAAAAAAAAGAATTGTAGAAATCAGACATACCAGTCACCTACATAGATTACTAAAGCCTGGCATGCAGATCAACCCAACACTAACAGGGCCTTGGATGGGTACCAGCTGGACGCAACATGGTTAAAAGCCCAAGTCGTATTAATACCAGGCCTAAACAATCATTCACAGAAAAGAAAAGGAACAGAAAGAGCCCAGGATTCCTGCAATTTAGATGAATTCCGCAGTATCCATGTATGGATCCATCCACCAAAAGATTCCAGCAGTAAATACTTGCTCCATAACACCAAAACCCATGTTTACAATCTTACAAGATACCAACACAACAAGCAATTGAATACAGACTGCCTAGTGCCTACTATGAGATCCTGGCAGCGGCAAAAACATAGGTGAAGATGACAGTGTAGATAGAACACACTACAAGAGATAAGCTGACAAACTAATTTTTCATATACTAGCACATCCTTGTATCACTTGAGCAGCAAAATTAGCGACTAATTAGCCCTACATAAATCAAAAGAAGATGAGAGGATAAATTTTTTTATGAAAACAATTCAACTTGATAGAAATTCTGTCCAAAACAGTAACACTAGGGACACACTAGGGAAGCATCAACTAAAAGGAAAACAAGAGCAAGAGCTATAAAGGGATGCCTACTTGATCATAGGGAGGAAGAAGCTGACTGCAAGCTTTTACTACTCTCCTTATTGTCGTCAACATTAAAGAAGTCCTGGAGTGCAATCATCTTCACAGTGCTGGATTTCAAGCTCGTTATTGCCTCCGCACTTGCCAAGGCTCCCTCAACTGTTGTAATTACAGGAATCTTGTACGCTAGACCCATTCTTCTTAGCTTCACACCATCTATTTCATCAAGTGTATCGCCAGAGCTCGTGATCACCATCAACTGGATCTGCCCATTGGCAATCATATCACCAGCATGTGGTCGGCCCTCGTGCATCTTCAGAACTCTCTCAACAGGGATATCTTTTAATTCAAGAAAGTGAGCTGTTCCAGAAGTTGAAACAATCCTAAATCCAAGTCCCAGGAAAGCCTTGGCAATCCTTTCAGCATGGGGTTTCGTCAAATCATTCAAACTAATGAAAACGGTGCCGGAAAGTGGTAGCATTTGCCCAGCAGAAATTTGGGCCTTTGCAAATGCAACAGCAAACCTGAAATCAATGCCCATCACCTCACCAGTGCTACGCATCTCCGGTCCTAACATCACATCGCAGCCTGGGAACTTCTCGAATGGAAGAACGGCTTCCTTGACTGATACATGTCTTGGGATCACCTCTGTCACAAAATCTATCTCCTCAAGTGACTTGCCAGACATGAGGAGGGCAGCATACTTAGCCAATGGATGCCCAATTGCCTTGGACACGAATGGGACAGTACGGGAAGCTCTAGGATTTGCCTCAAGCAAGAAAACATCCTGAGACGGTGTGATAGCAAACTGGCAGTTCATAAGTCCACAGACATTTATCCTCTTGGCCAATTTTGTTGCCCATGACCTAATTGTGTCTAAGCAAGAAGGTGGAACAGTTCTGGTGGGGATTATGCAAGCTGAGTCGCCAGAATGGATCCCAGCCTGCTCAATATGCTCCATTATACCACCAATCACCACATTTCCATGCGAGTCAGCAAGTGCATCCACGTCAATTTCGATAGCATCAGATAAATACTTGTCAATCAAAACTGGACGTTCTGGATCCACCTCAACAGCATTTTGAAGGTAAGTCACAAGCTTGCTGTCAGTGTATACAATTTCCATTGCCCGCCCACCCAACACATAAGAAGGCCGAACCACAACTGGATAACCAATGTCCTTTGCGATGGCAAGTGCAGCCACTTCACTTTTGGCAATCCCTCCCTTTGGCTGTTCAATTTTCAACTCGTTAAGGATAGCATTAAACCGCTCCCTATCTTCAGCTGCATCTATCGAATCTGGCGATGTGCCCCAAATCCGTACATGCCCAGCGCCACTGGCAGATAGAGGCCTGTGCTCATCTAGGTAATGCTGGACAGGAAGAGCAAGTTTCAAAGGTGTTTGACCTCCAAACTGAACAATGATGCCATCCGGTCGTTCCAAATCGATTACATTCAGAACATCTTCAACTGTTAAAGGCTCAAAGTAAAGACGATTGCTGGTGTCGTAATCTGTGGAGACTGTTTCAGGATTTGAATTCATCATAATAGTCTCATATCCAGCACTCTGCATGGTAAGGAAGAAAATCAGAAACAGTTCTAAAAAATGGTATAACTATATCATCTCCATATGTATGAGCAGGTTGGTAAACATGACATAATAAATGTGCGAAAATGTTCTAAAGAGATGACACTGATTGAATTGTTGCGAGAAAGAAAACACCAACCTGAAGGGAAAAAGATGCATGGCAACAACAATAATCAAACTCAATGCCCTGCCCAATACGATTTGGTCCTCCACCTAAAATCAAAACCTTCTTCCTTCCAGTTGGAGCTGACTCACACTCAAAATCATAGGAAGAGTACATATAAGGAGTGTTTGCCTCAAACTCGGCAGCGCATGTGTCCACACGCTTATATGCTGGAGTAACTCCAAGTGAAATCCTCTTTGACCGGACTTCTCTCTCTCTTGATTTAGTCGCAAAAGCTATCTGCTTATCACTGAATCCTCTTCTTTTAATCTCATGAAAGTCGTCCTTCGACAAGTTGGACAAACTCTGACTTAGAAGATATTGTTCAACATCTACAAGCTCTCTAAGCTGAGTTAAGAACCACCTGTCAATATAACTCAACTCATGAATGTCATCCACATTCATTCCCTTCTTCATTGCAGCATATATGGCATGGATGCGGTCAGGGTTTGGTACTCGAAGACTGTACTTCATCTTTTCCAAGTCCCATTCAAGCGCCTTGACTTGTGCACAACCCCATCCAGAGTAGCCACATTCCAATGATCGAACTGCTTTCTGAAACGATTCTTGAAATGTTCGACCTACTGCCATGCTTTCCCCAACAGATTTCATCTGTGTTGTCAATATTGGTTCTGAACCAGGAAATTTCTCAAATGCAAATCGAGGAATCTGCACATAAATGAAATAACAATGAACAACAACAATAACAAAAGAAGACATGTAAAATAATCACAAAAGATAAGCAGCATCAGCAATCTACAGAACGCTCAAAACAGGGTGTATAGCATTTGCCTTAGTGACCACATAATCAATCGATGGCTCAAAACTAGCTGGCGTTTTCTTTGTAATGTCGTTTGGAATCTGGTCCAAAGTGTACCCAACTGACAACTTAGCAGCCATTTTTGCTATAGGGAACCCAGTAGCCTTGGATGCCAAAGCAGATGATCTCGAGACCCTTGGATTCATTTCAATAACCATCACTTCACCATCCACTGGGTTCACTGCAAATTGCACATTTGAACCCCCGCACTCCACACCAATCTCCCTTATTATTGCAATTGAATAATCCCTCAACCTCTGGTACTCCTTATCTGTCAAAGTTTGCGCTGGAGCCACTGTTATCGAATCCCCAGTATGGACTCCCATAGGATCGAAATTCTCAATAGAACATATAATTACCACATTGTCTGCCAAGTCTCGCATAACTTCCAATTCAAATTCCTTCCATCCAAGAAGAGATTTCTCCACCAAAACTTGTTTAGTCAAACTAGCAGCTAGCCCCGCCTTACATATCGTCTCAAACTCCTCTTTGTTATAAGCAATTCCGCCCCCAGTACCTCCCAGAGTAAAGGCAGGTCTAATAATCAGAGGAAATTCCCCAATTTCATTAGCAATTTCAATGCACTCCTCCAGAGTGTTTCCAATCCCAGAGGGAGGTGTTTTGATGCCAATACTCTTCATCGCCTGCTTGAACAGGTCACGATCCTCAGCCTTCTTAATCGCGTCCAGCTTGGCTCCTATCAGTTCAACGCCATACTTCTCCAGTGCGCCGCTATCAGCCAAGGCCACCGCAAGGTTCAGCGCGGTCTGGCCTCCCATGGTGGGTAGTAGGGCGTCGGGACGCTCCTGTTCGAGCACTTGCTCCACCAACTCCGGAGTCATGGGCGCAATGTAAGTCCTATCGGCCAAATCCGGGTCGGTCATGATAGTGGCAGGATTCGAATTAATCAAAATAACTTCGTAGCCCTCCTCTTTGAGAGCCTTGCATGCCTGAGTGCCAGAGTAATCAAACTCGCAAGCTTGTCCAATCACGATGGGACCAGCACCAAGGATCAGAATCTTCTTCAAATCGGTTCGCTTGCCTCTTCCCGGCGGCGCCTCCGCTGTTAACTCTGCGTACGTTGTCTTTTCTTCGCAGCGGACCTGGCAGACTCGACCAAGCTCCTTTGAAGCAACCCGCGGCGGCCATATCTGGAGGTTGAGAGGATAGAAGTTTCGGTTGCATTTCTTCTTAGAAGAGTAGAAGAAAACGCGAGATTTCGAACAAACTGATCTACTTGACCCTGATCTATGAAGAAATATTGAAGAGGAAGAGAAGTTTCTACAATGATTTAAGCTCATCATCAAGTGACCAACAGAGTGAGAATTAGAAATGTCACCCGCTCGGAGAGAGCTTGCTATGGGGTTAGGGTTTTACAGGAGGAGAGGATACTTTCTTGTTTGATTGAGGATGTTCCCTTCAGTTGGCTCGCAGATTTTTTGGCTGATCGTTCATAAGGCAGAAGAACCAAGTTAGGGTTTTGGCCTATTTGGCACTGTCAGATCAGGCCACACACTGGTACGGTAACGGGTCTGTCGGGACTCGGGATTGATCCGATAAGTTAGTCCGACCCAGCAATACTAGGGTTTTGGCCTACTATGAGGCTGCGCTTATTTTTTTTAGAGAGGGCAAGTAATGGGCCCAAAACTTCATTAATTGGGCCGTTACTCTGATCTGGGCCTAATGGGGAATTCTAGATTTCCAGTTAATTAATGTCCTAGTGGCCATGCTGTCATTGTTGGGCCCATAACTCTGTCGGCCCCTAAAAGGCTTAAATCTGCATCCCGATTTGCCGGCGTGGACCGGAAAACCACGTCGTTTAGAAGAGATCCGAAAGTCAAAAGGAAGACCTGGTTTTTCGTCTTTTTTTTATTGGTATGGGAAGGAATACCTGGTTGACATTGGATCATGCTTCACGTAAATGTAATTGGGCTTATAAAAATGACATGTACAACAGTTTGGTCCTGAAAATCTAACAAATTTATTCCATTAATTTAATAAATGAACTATTTTTATTTTCATTTTTTTTATCTCAAAATTCATTATCCAAAATTTATTATTTTATTATAGATTCTATTGGTTTTTAAAAAACAATCTAAAATTCATTATTTTGATTATGAATTCATTTGTTTTTGAAATGTCATAAAAAAAAATGAAATTAAAAAATTTCATTGTAAAAAATAATGGAATTAAGATTTATCTGATAACTTTAATATATTGTTAGAAAAATTTTATGCATTGAATACATAACTTTTTTAAAAATCTAAGATATTATATTTTAATAGTTAAAACATATTAAAATTTCATTTAATAGATTTATACTATGAGTATATGGGGTACCTAACATTCCTCTTCGGCTTAACCGACCACCGCCCTTTATGACAAACGATGAAACGCGCTTGACGGCACGCGTTTTGCAGGCAGCCCATTGTGTTCTTCTTCCCTATTCCTATAGTCCTATTTCTCTCTCTCCCCATCTTTAGCTCTCGATTGTTTCTCCTATTTTTGGACAAACATCATTATCAGCCTCTAAATTTCGCTATTTCACGGTTTAGATTGCCAGGCATGGTTCAAATAAAGGAATTGTATCCTTTTTTGTTCTCATATTTTCTTTTAATTTCAAGTTTTCAACCATCAGGTGCTTTAGCAGGTTTTCGAATTTGGGTACGTATGGGTATCTTGTTTGGTTGCCTGGAAAACGAGGCAGAAAAGGTGGAAGAAAGTATGAAATAATTGTGCGCTAGATGCTGAAACATTCGGAAATAAATTTGCCTAGTTTATGCATGTTTTAACTGTTGTTGAAGCCGAATAGATGATAATTCTTATAGGGTAATGAATCTTGAAGTATATTTTGTTTATAGAATTATAGCGCTTTTCCTGTGAACAAAATTTCCATTTTTGGGGCATTTCCTTAACCAATGAATTTGCGTTTTGTCTGCGACTTTTTTCTGAAGCCGAATTGTGATGCCCATGTCGTTGGAAGAGGTAAAAGAGACCAGATGAGACCTTTCTGTATCTGGTGAATCAAAATGTAGTAATCTACTAAATGTAGAGTATTGGCTTAGCTTGCTCAACTACAAATTTTTTATTGCAGTATCAAATAGCTCAGATGTACATGGTGACAAAGATGCAGCAACAGAGTACAACTAGTAGTGAGGGTGTTGAAGTTTTGCAGAACAGACCCTTTGAAGATGATGTATTTGGAAAGGGTCAATACACTTCTAAAATTTATCGTTTGCAAAGGTAATTTTTTGTACTCTCATTTTCTGTAGTTGATAGAGGAGTCAAGTAGATATTAGCGTGTCAAATGATGATTTGAGTTACCTATGACCATGGATTGCTTTGATTGTTGTTTAACTAATTATTCCCAGTGCCTTGGAAAGAGTGGGGGATGAATGTTTATCAAGTCTTTGTAGTATTTTCATTTCATAAATTTCAGTAATGTAATTTTGTAACACTAATACAGATTATGGCATTGCATGTTCTTTTACATCTTTGTGCAGCAAAGCACCGGCTTGGCTGACAACGTTTGCACCAGCCGATGCACTTGTCATGCAAGAGGAAGCATGGAATGCTTACCCAAGATGCAAAACAGGTTTCCCAAGTCATTTTCTGTTTCTTGCGTATTTTATCCCAGAACTTAAGCTTGTTTATTTTGTATTAATATGTTTTTTGGTTTCTCTGTGGGAATGGATTTTGCACTACCCAGTAATTAAGGTAACCACTTACGTGTCTTTTAAATACCCCTGCTATCGCTCTATTGGATGTGTATGAGGTCAGTTTGCTCAAGGTTTTTTTTTGTCTCTGCAGTGCCCTTATTTTACCAGGTTTAGTCTAACTATTGATACAATTCATCTGGCGGACAGTGGGCAGTCAGAGAATGTAAGCGTCTTCTGAAGTCTCTGTTATGTGAAAGTCATATATTTCCTTCTTCTTCTTGTTGTTGGCTTCTCATCTCTGGACCTGATAACCAGGTGCATGGTTTAAGCAAGGAACAATTAGCAGCTCGACAGGTAGAAAATATTGATATAGCTTCTACTGCAAAAAATTATTGGAGTTACGCAATTGAAAGTAGCAATGTTGACTTCTCCAAATTTAAATCAGCAAGAACTGGTCGAGGTCCGCTTCTCGAGGGATGGCAGGTTAGTTTATTTGTGTCAGTCTTTGGTTATGTTTTAAATCATATGGATGCTACTATTGAAGGAATTGAGTTTGAACTCCTGTTATTTGTTATAGTTATTCTTTCTTAATCAGGGCATCATATCTTTTTTATATTCTTGACCCTTAATATCAGAAACTAAAATCTTGGCAGCGTGGAGCTATTAGGTTTTAGCTATCAAATTTATGTGGCTTTCATATCTTGAAAAGCTAATTTACTTGCTATCTGTCACCTTGTCTCTTAGCTGCTGATGCAAATCTAGTCATGGATGATTGACTCGATTTCATTTGGCATTTGCAGGAAAGATGTGGTCCAGTAATGACAGCATATAAATTGGTGACAATAGATGCACCATACTGGGGCTTTGGTTATCGTCTTGAACAAGCTTTACTGGAGGTAAAATAAGAACATAGACAACTTTAATACTTCTTCTACTTTATGAATGCCTACTCCAAATTTTTTTTGCCCTCTCGACTTATTTCATGATTTGAAGAGATGAGTGATATGGTGTCATTAATGGCATATTTTGAAGCAGAGCAATTTTCTTGGTTGGGTCACAATTTTTTGGACAAGATTTTTGTGTAATCTTTCGATTTGGTGCTGTATCAATAAGGTGATTCTTTTCCTGTGTAGTTTGGAGGACAAAATTTATTGAAAGAGAAGGCATCTATAAACATGGCTTGGCTTGGCCTTTTTCCTATAGATGCCAGCTCTTGTCCTTCATGAATTATTGTCACAATATTTTGTTTGCTTAAGTGGTGGGGCATTATGTGAACAGAGACGAAATTATAAGATGAAGCCTATAGATTACTCTTTGAGTTTTCTCTTGAGTCACCATAGAAGTTATTTTATACATGTTTACTCCCACTTCATACTTCTTTGGAGGAGGTGATGTGTGGTTCTTCAACTTAAGAAAATGAAACAAAATTTTGCGAAGAGGTTTTATGGCAGAAGAGAAAAGGAAATAACATCACAGTCTCAGGGATGTAGGAAGGATTCCAAGGGAGATGTAACATGAAAATCGTAAAATTTATTTAGAAGTTGGTAAAAGAAGATTATAGTGATTGACAAGAGGAACAAAGGCCGGGATGAATATAGAAATCGGGTTTCTTTCAGAGTTTTACTTTGAATGCTACTGGAAATGGAAATAGATGTGTGGCATTAGGCTTTCTCTAAGTAGTCACTTGTCCAGCACAGGAAACGCGAATTTTAATCTGGAGAAAGATCGTAGGTTATATTTGCATGTCACTTGTGTTGTTTGCATGCCCTTGCTTTGTGTGGTGGATTGTTTATTTGCAATTGTTGACTTCTATATAAACTGAATTAAATTAAGTTGTTCTCTTCTACTGATGGTTTTGTTAGGGTGAAAAGGCACTTTTCCTAGAAAGTCACCGAAATTGTTTCAGTTGGATCGATGAATGGTTTGGCATGACAATGCAACAAATACGTGAAATTGAACTCCAAAGTGATTCTTCATTTAACGATGTAAGCCTTTTTCAAACATTTGGACTTCTGTCTTTGAGAGCATTGGCATGGGGCTTTTTTGTTGAATCTCTGGATATTTGATTAGTCTTTCCAATACTTCATGATAAAATTGTGGATTAATCAGTCTTCTGTGACTAATATTCTCTTGTTGAATGCAGAAAGTAGTTGGCAAGCTGACTTTGATGGCAAAACCAAATTCTTGTGACCAGAGATTTTCCATGGACAGTGCTAAAACACACAGCAAGATGTCTCCGCTTGATTCTGAGAAGCATGAACTGGTAGTTGATACAGAAGCATGAAATACATTCCCCCTCAGATATACGTGTGTTGCTTAGCGCACGCAACCAGGATACAGTAGAACCCCCTCCCCCACATTGGCTTCCATTGTTGGAACCCTTGTTGCTAGAGTGCTTATAGGGTTTTGATTCTTTTTTAACCGCCCCTGTATTTTGTATATTAGATTCACTAGTAATCTTGTCTTGTAGATTTGGTTCAACAACCGCATCCTCCAATATACTTGCTCTAGTGCTTATGGCTGGATGGCTTGGATGGCTGGAAAGATGACTGATTCATGGTGTCATTCCTACGCACCCTCAGCTTCAATTTCAAATAAGTCTCAGATTGTCGAATAAATGTGATATTTCATGAAGTGTGCATATCAGAAACGAGACCAGTATCTCTAGCACTTGATCAAGCTTTTATCATATCACAAATTTTAGGACATAGCCTCCTGAATCTGGCAACAAATTTCTAAGAAACCATGTGGAGATGCCTTTTCAAGTGAAAAAGGAGAACAACATGCTCCAAAGAAGATAAAAAGCTTTTAGTTTTGCCTCCCTGTTATACTGCTCTCTGCACCCCCTTGGTGCTAAATAAAACCTTTTTTCCAATAAAAAAGGATAATTCTGATCCTTTTAATAGCTCAAACTAAAATTCGTACCCCTCTGGTTTAAGGTATGCAGGGCCTCACCTTAACCTGTCATAAACATGAAACCAAAGTCATAATAGTCTTGCAGCAGCCAAGCGTAAAAGATCTTAAACAAGTTATTCTCAGGACTATGTTGAATTACTGTAATGTTTCATATACATGACAAAATATTATACAACCAAGTTATGAATAAAGAGCAAGGCATATAAATGCATTACAATGGAATATGCAACTTAACATATTACATTGTAATGGCAGAACACCATGCAGCTTTAGCCCTCTCCATCTCATTGAAAGAGTTCTTCCACAGTTCAAACTATGGAATATTTCATCAACTTAGGAGTTAGATCCTAGATTCTTGCATGAACTGCAACGATGGAGCAAAATATTCAATTCAAACATATGTTCGACTTTCTTCGTCCCCCTGGAATTGCTTTAACAATGGTTCCATATGGTAGAAAAGAGAGAACATTGTACAAGATGGAAGTAAAAATCTTATGATATCTCCCTATCCTGCAATTTTTCATCTTATACTAGTTATAAACATTGCTTTCAACAATAACTGAGGGAAAGATGAGCACCAGCTGCCAACTGCATACAATTCTTCTAAATATGGGCATCAGCTTTGAATGCACATGAATAGACAGACTCCAGCATAAGATAAAGAGCAAGTAAACTTCACCAAATCCAGAAAGACAGAACACCAACGCTCAATACCTGAAGTGATTCCTGCCATTTGAAATTCCAAAATCATCTTCGAGAACATATTGCAGCTTCCGGTAAGTATGCCCATCCACAACGTCTTTCTCTTGCAACTCCTTTAAAAATCTCACTGCTTCTTGAGCTCTTCCACTTCGGCAGATCTCATCAAGAATTGTCTTGTATGTGATGAAATCGGCTGATTTGCGTTTCCCAATCATCTCCCACAGGAAATTGATTGCCTCATCGACCTCCCCATTAAGAGCTAAAGCATTCACAAGTGAGTTGTACGATTTGCTGCTTGGGACAAAACCATTTCTCTTCATTTCATCACACAATGCCGTTGCATTATCCGTTCTCTCTTGTGCGCATAACCCATGGATCAGATAATCATAGGAATATGAGTTAGGTGGGCAACTATAAACTGTACCCATCTGATGGAATATTCTCAGAGCATCATTAAGATGAAGCGAAAGAACATATCCTTTTATCATAGCATTTAACGAGAATATATCAGGTTCAATCCCATCATTAACCATTTGCTTGAACAGGGATCTAATAGTCTCCATATATACATGATTGATAAGAGAATTGCTCCCTCTACTCAATAATGCCGTGAAGAGAATATTATACGTTCTAACCGAAGGCCTGCAATCCAATTTTCTATTATTCTTCATGTATTTAAATATATTCACAGCTCTAGTCAACTTCCTAGCCTCAGTAAAAAAATATATTATGTTGTTGAAAAGAGCCTCATTGCCAACGGAAGGAACCGCAAGCACTTGGTTAACAATATCATCCATTTCTTTGTACATTTTAGCTGTACCAAGCTTCCTGATCGTGATGTGATAAGTAGAGACATCATGCCTAAATCTAGGCTGCTGCGACGCCCAATTGAACAACTCCAAACACACCACAGGATCTCCCTGCAGGTTTATGACACTCAAAAGTTCTTCATTAGTGAATCTTGGCTGCAGCTGAGAAACTGCTCCCTGAAATTGAGCTTCGTCAAGGACAGGTTTGCTGTTAGACTTTGATTTTCCTTGGTACCCCCTCCTCAGCTGCCTTGATGGGGCTTTAGTTGAGTACAATGAAAAGAAGGGAATCAACCCATACCGGTGTAAACATGCATTTGGAGGAATCTTGAAACTCGGGTCAAATTGGGTTCCATTAAAATGAATTGAAGCCCCCAATTTGTTGTTTATCAGTTTCAAATCACAAGGGACAACAGAATATCGGGCCAACAAGTTCGATGCACCATGTTCATACGAAGAAAAGCTTCTAAAATGCCAATAACTCCGGTTCAATGGAGGTCTAAAGCACCAATTACTGATAAAATATTTGTTTGAGTAACTATTACTCAAACAATTTTTCCGAGCAGCAATCATGTCATCAAAAGCCAAGAACCATAAACGGTCTGTGACTGCACAAACTCAACTTAATCTATATGCAAGTAATAACTTCGAATCTGACAAAAAGAAAACACTGCTTGTATAGCTCGAATAGCTGAATCTCAGAAAAGGAAAAGATAGCGACTGAAGAGCTAACCTCGGCGCTGCTGTCGCGCAGATTTTCCTTAGTGAATTTGAGAATCCATGAACTGAATCTCGAGGAGTGAGGTAAGCGAAGGAAGAGAGTCTTCTTTGCACAGGCCTAATTCCATTAACTTTTCAGAAAGATTTTCATAAAATCCCATCTAGAGCCCATATTTTAGGAATGGACGCCCGACGCGCATCACAATGGACGCCGGACGCGAGCAAATGTACAGAAACCGCCCGGACGTTGTTCTGGTTAATAAGCCGAATTTGATAACCGACGATGGTGGTTATGGTTTGCTTTGATGTAGCTTCTGCGATTCCTCTGTGGGCTTCTAGGTCTTCCGTTGTTGTCTTGTTGAAGTCGACGCCTCGACGGTCACAAGATGGGCCTAAGATCTATCTCTTCAGTGGGCTGGACTTTTTAATTAATAGTCCATATTAATGTGGGGCTTCTCGTTTTAAAGCCCAGCTCAATAGAATCATTCAAACATCATTTTCTATCATGTAAAATATTTTATGCTGGAATTTTAGGGTTTGATTTTGGCTGTTGCTTATCGTGATTACGCGATCTTGGGTTAAATTTTGATCTTCTAATGTTTTCACCTGATTTGGTCGATCGCTATTTGGAGCTGCTTTCTTATGTTCGATGATTCAAGATCAGACTGAGACGTAAATTGCCACTGCCAGTCTCTCCTGCTCGACTGCTAGCGAATAGCGGCCTAGCGCTTTCTCTGCTTTTTCTGGTACCCTTCGACGGCAATGGGATTTCTGTTTTCTGTTATTTTTGCTAGCAACTCCAAAATGCAAAATTCGCGTAGTTGATTATGATATAGCTTAGCTTCTATATTGCTTATGCTTTCTGGATGAGGAATGTGTGTGTGTGTGTGTGTGTTTTTTTTTTACTTTATTCATTTGAAATCAATGAAGCTTTAAATAGAGTTCATAGAAATTTCACTCCCCTTTGGTTCTTCAATTAGACTAGTTCAAATCAAGTGTTAGACTGTTTTTTTGCACCCATATTCAAGTTTAAGCTTTATTGACAATGGCAAAGTAAAACTGAGTGACCAGTAGGACCTAGATCTCGTAATATAATTACGACCTTTTCTCTATTACAATCACTCTCCTCATTGACATTAACATGTTCCAATAAGATTTATGTATTAATTAGGTTTTTCTTGCAAATTTTGTAATTTATATATTTTAAGTTTGGCTGAATCATGTGATTTATGTATTTGCTTACGAACTAAAAACTTTAATTCTATCCGTATATTGCAACTGTTATTGGTGTTTTGGACTTTGGTCTTTTGAAGGTTTATGAAAATGGGGCCAAGATGGAAAAGGAGATTGGGCTGAATCATGTGATTTTATGTATTTGTTTACTAACTAAAAGCTTTAATTCTATCTGTATATTGCAACTGTTTTTTTTCGTCTTTTGAAGGTTTATGAAAATGGGGCCACGGTGGAAAGGGAAGATCGCGGAACTCAAAGACCTTGCAGATCCTGTGTCAAATATAGTATCACAACTTCAATGTTCTCTAATCAAAGCAGATGCTTGTGGCTTGCTCTCTGGGAGCAGTGTCCTCCTTGCCGTGCAAAAGGAGCAAACTGACCTTTTTAATCGTTCATGTTTCGGCCGACCCATTCTTACCGCTGAGAAGGATAAGCAGTGGTTTCAGCTTGGTCTGGAGGAGGCTTTTTACTTATGCTATTCTCTCAAATGCCTTAAAATTGTTGGTGGGGATAACTGTCCAAAGACTTATCAAGATTTGTGGGAATACATGAAATCCATAAAACCAACATTCCCTTACTTCTACAAGGCTTATTCTCATCTGCGAAACAAAAACTGGGTGGTCAGAACAGGATCCCAATATGGTGTGGATTTCGTTGCCGACCGTCATCATCCGGCATTGATCCATTCAGAATATGCTGTTCTTGTTTTTTCAGAAGAAGTTAACAGTATGTATGGGAGATTGAAGGTATGGTCTGATTACTATTGCACAATTCTCCTATGTGGAAGTGTTGCGAAAACACTGTTAGTTCTCAACATCAATACAAACGATGATGGTACTTTTTATCCATCATGCTTTGAAGCATACTCCGTTGAAGAGCGCACAATCACAAGATGGAGCCCAGAACAATGCCACGACGATCAGACAGTCACTGCAAATGGAACCAAGTCAGAAATCCTTTTAGAGCTTGTGGATGAGCCAAAGAGAGAATTTGAGGTTGAAATGAACTTAAAAAACTAAGTGGACATACTGGAGATTTGAAGGCAAGTCTGATGGACAAGGAGTTAAAGTCAAGGACAAGGTGGTCGTAGAAGTGGAGGCAGCAAGGGCTGCAGAGAGAGAGCGGCCCTCACAAAACTTGGGTGTTGCAATGGAAGAGGCAGATAAGAGTAACAGAAAGGCCGCAAGGGTGTTTGAGCAGCTTGAAGCAGCACAAGCAACAAACTCTGAAATGGAAGCGGAGTTGAGAAGGCTAAAGGTGCAATCTGACCAGTGGAGGAAGGCGGCAGAGGCTGCTGCTGCCATGCTTTCGGCAGGTAACGACGGCAAGTTTATGGATAGAATCGGGTCATTGGAGAGCAATTATAATCCCATTTTCGGAGAGGTAAGCTCTCACTATGATGAAGACATGGATGATGATTTGCTGAAGAAGAAAAATGGGAACATGCTAAGGAAGATTGGAGTATTGTGGAAGAAGCCGCAAAAGTTGAAGCACCTTAAGGCGCTTAAACTAGGTTAATATTTGTTTAAATCACATAACTTTTCTATAATACATTTTCTCCATGTTTTGGCAGGTACTCAGAATGACTGGAACAGACAACTCTTTGAGTTTGAAGCATTTGGTAACAGTGCAGCTGCACTTGTTTGTATGATTACTCTCGTCCTTCGTGCTATCCTATTTTTTTTTTGAAATACCACAAGAGAATTACGTTTGTGGTTGGAATCGAACCTTTGACACACATATATCTTACCCAGTCGATTGTCAATCAAGCACTCTCGTTGATTACTTGTATCTTGATTTGGCTAATTCTCAAAACCCAGATAAAAAAAAAAAAAACCAAACTTCATAATTGAGCTTACAATCACGAACAACATATGCGACAATCCAGTGAGTAGAAGCACCAAAGTAGTAGAGCTTGGATTTTGGATTAAAAAGGTTCTAAGTTTGATTTTAATAATAATATCATTGTACCCATGCCTGAGCTTAAACTCAACCTTATCATGTCGTCAGTAACCAGTAATGAACAGGAGAGAGGTGCGGATAATCTTTGATTCATCAATAATGACTCCGAAGTTGCTAACTTTGGTATAACATTTGCCTCTGCACTCAGCAAAACAGAATTGATTTTATATATTAACAAACACCATTCCTGGGAAAAATAATTCTCCAAGAAGGATGAAAAAAATATTATCCAAGAAGTTGGGGCTCGGGCCGCTTGAAAGCGGATGGTAAGTTTCTCATAGGCCTACAATGATTGCAAGATTAAGGCCCAAGTAAGGCCCAGAAACGGACAGCGGTAGCGGACCTGATAGGGTCGGATCAGAGTTCGTTCGTCTAATTTGATTAGGGTTTATCGACAGCAGCACCGGACTTCGCATCTCCATCGACCGCTTCGAGGGCTTCGGTTTAGTCACCAGAACCGGGACTTCACCCTATCTTCGCCGCCAGCACGCTCGGACTGCTCAGTCTGAAGATTAGGGTTTTCATGAATATGCATTCGAAGGACGATTAGATGGAGGCTTTGAGCGCGCGATTTCGTTAGGGTTTGAGTTTCTACTGTTTTGATTATTTTTTCCACAATATTTCTGAAGATTTGTGTTTGTGGGGTGGAGTAATGGCCGCTAAACCCATATGGATGAAGCAAGCCGAAGAGGCCAAGCTCAAGAGTGAGGCGGAGAAGACAGCTGCGGCAAAAGCCGCTTTTGAGGCCACATTCAAGGATATGCAGAAGAATGAGAAAGACGTTGTGGTGGCTGCGGCAGCATTATCTGATAGTGAATCAGAGGAAGCAGAAGAGGACCTGGAGAACAGGCCCATTGGCCCTGTTGACCCTGGCAAGTGCACTGCAGCCGGGGCTGGAATTGCGGGTGGCACAGCATGTGCCCCGACAACCTTCACTGTGGTTACAAAAGACGCGGATGGGAGCAAGGTCCCAAATGGAGGTGCGCAGATCAAGGTGAAGGTGTCGCCAGGAGTGGGTGTTGGGGGTTCGGATCAGGAAGGAATTGTCAAGGACATGGGTGATGGGACTTACACAGTCACATATGCTGCTCCAAAACGAGGTAATTATATGGTGAATATTGAATGTAATGGGAAGCCCATTATGGGCAGCCCCTTCCCGGTGTTCTTCAGTGCAGGCACTTCAACCGGAGGAGTATTGGGTATGACTCCTTCATCCAATTTTCCAAACCTAGTAAATCAAACCATGCCCAACCTGCCAAATTATTCCGGCTCTGTCTCTGGAGCATTCCCTGGATTACTGGGTATGATTCCAGGTATTGTATCGGGTGCCTCTGGTGGTGTCATATTACCTGGTATCGGAGCTTCGCTTGGGGAAGTTTGTAGGGAGTACCTCAATGGTCGCTGTGCCAAAACTGATTGTAAGTTGAACCACCCACCGCACAATTTGCTAATGGCTGCATTAGCGGGAACAACCACCATGGGGACAATGAGCCAGGTGCCTATGGCACCTTCTGCAGCTGCAATTGCTGCTGCACAGGCTATTGTTGCTGCCCAAGCCCTTCAAGCCCATGCTGCTCAAGTGGAAGCTCGTGCTCAATCAACAAAAGATTATTCTGGTACCTTTTTCTCCTTTGATATGTTCCTTCTATGGAAAATAACTTATGTTAGTATTTTAGTGGCTTGAAATTTACCTTTGTTATAACGTTTAATCTTGGTTGGTATTTCTTTAAGTTACTTCCCATTTCAGTGTACTATTTTCTTATGAGCTCATGAGTATGCTTTTGTTCGTTAAATTTTTTTCTGTTCAACAGGTTCAGCTGACAAAGCTGGAAAGGCCGATGCATTAAAGAAGACTGTGCAAGTTAGCAATCTTAATCCAATTCTCACGGTGGAACAATTAAAACAACTCTTTAGCTTTTGTGGGACAGTTGTTGAATGCACCATTACAGATTCAAAGCATTTTGCTTACTTAGAATACTCGAAACCCGAGGAAGCAACTGCTGCATTGGCATTGAACAACATGGAAGTGGGTGGACGGCCATTGAATGTTGAGATGGCGAAAACCCTTCCTCAAAAGCCTGCTCTTTCGAATTCTTCACTTGCCGCATCCTCTCTGCCAATGGTGATGCAACAAGCTGTTGCTATGCAACAAATGCAGTTTCAGCAGGCTTTACTGATGCAACAAACATTGACCGCACAACATGCAGCTAACCGAGCTGCAACGATGAAATCTGCAACAGAATTAGCTGCAGCCAGAGCTGCAGAAATAAGTAAAAAATTAAAAGCTGATGGATTTGGAACTGAAGAGAAGGAAATAAGAGAAAAATCTAGGTCTCCTTCCACTTCCCTTGCAAAGTCTAAATCTAGGTCTAGATCACCAATCAAGTATCGGCGGAAATCTCGTGCAAGGTCTAGATCCTTGTCAAGATCACCCATCCCTTATCACCGGAGGCGTCGAAGGTCTCAATCTTACTCACCTCCATCCCACCGTCCTAGGTTCCACAGATCCAGGTCTCCACATAGATCTCGCCATCATTCACGGTATGATGATGATAGGAGATCATATAGAGATAGGGACGCCCGTGTTAGAGCTGGAAGAAGAGATACGGATAAATCATGTGAACGACTCTCATCTCTTTCAAGAAGCAGCAGAAGGAGTGTAAGCCCTCAAAGAAGAAGGACCAATAAAGATGATGCAGACTCACCTAGACATGTTCAAGAAAGTTCTCCGCATAGAGGAAAGAAATTATCGCTTGGTAGTTCAGGATCTCCTAGGCATCACCGAAGAAGCAAGTTGTCCCCAAGAAATGATATTGAAAGTTCCCCAAAATCAGGATAACACTCTGTTGAAAGATTCTAAAGGGCTGGAAGATAAAATTTGTGTTGAAAAAACAGAGCATTGTGACAGAATGCATTCAAGGTTATTGTCTGTGGAAGATAATCATCGTCAAAGAAGATCGCTTTAAAAAATTCAAGTGAAAGAAATCTTCTTTTGTCCAATTGTTTCTCACCTTTCTTAACATAATATGTTGTTGACTTGTTTTTGGGTGTTGATCTCCAAAGCTCGACACTTGCAACTTTTTATGGTTTTGTCACTTCAAAGGTCCCTTAGTTGTTTGCTTTTTTTACAGTTTTTTCTTGTTATTGTTTTTTGTTAATTCTAGTTTCTCTCTGTAGTTCTCTTCCTTCTGCTTTAGATCCCTACAAATGTAGGGAACGTGCTCACTCCTCTTGGTAACCTATCAATTCCTCTCAATTCTCTATATCCCAAACACTCTTATCTGTGTAGTCTTTGATCAATTCTTATCATTCTTCATGCATTTAAGTCATGGGTTTTATGGTTACTATTCAGTCTATTTTGAATGTTTGTTTCTGTTGTATCTTGTGGCTGTAACAGTCTCTGAGCTTCAAAAGAATGGCAACCATGAACTATTTGTCCTCCTCAATTGCGATGTTGATGACAACGGGGACCTTACTCAACTTAACATGGTGGCTCAGAAGGTGGAGAAGATCAAGTAGCCAGCACCTGCTGCTCAGGTTCAGCCTGCTAAGTCAGCCAGGCTGCCCACCAATCTGCCCCCTCCATCTCAAACTAGTGAGATTTGATATATTTTCACTGTTTTTAGTTGATTTGTCCGTGTATGGATTTGCTGATACTAATTTCCATTTCAAATTTCGATGCGCGTTACTTGTCTTTTGTATCCGGTAATTTTTTTAGAGTTTTGGCCACTTACAAATTATAATCATGTGAAAAATTGGTGTTCGTATTATTATTGATTTCGAATGCTCATGAAACAGAGTTCGAAAACGACTAGTAATTTAGTCACTTCAGGGGTTTTAGGAGTCAATCCTGATGCTTCTGTGTAAAAACAACTTGGTTTCACTTGACTTTTTGTGGTATGCTTTTTTTTAATTATTATTTTCCTTTTCAGTTGTTTGAGCTTGGCATGTATACGAGAATCCTTCATTCCTGTTCCATTTAATTGAGTCAATTGTGTTACTATCGTTTTCTAGGACTTTACTTGTTATTCTTTGTATTTATTCTAGTATTTATTGGTGACTTTACAATGTTCCAAATTCCAGTAGTGACAACCGCATTAGAAACCTGAAATCCTACTTGCCGATAGGAATTTCTGCTTTCCTGCTGCATTTTCCCATATATAAATGATGGTTACTTGGATTAAGCTCCCATTAGTCTCTGCTATGCTGCAGGCTTTGTTAGTTTTCTGGAGGATATCCTCCACATCTCATGCCTAATTACTACAGTTACTTTACTTTGTCTTAAGGCATACCATTTTTGGCATTTTAATATGTGATGCATCTGCAAAGAAGAATCACCCTTGAGATTACGTATTCCTTTTTTTTTGGGCACTTTTCAGAGTTAGCAATACTGATGTTTGTGTTCCATCTGCTTCTTCCAAGGGCAGGGGCAAGCAGAATCTGTCCAAAAATTGGCACCTATCCCCTTATACCATCTTGTTGTATTTCCTAAAAACATCATCCTTGAAGTTGTTCTTCTGAATGATATTGTATTTTCAGAACTTGAAATGCAGATGCCTTTGTCATTTTCTTTCCAGAAGAAGAGCGTGCACCCTGGCAGAATATCTGAATTGGACTATCAGGTTTGTGAACTTCAGGAGGAGCTTAAGAAGCTGATAGGTCAAATAAATTTGTCTGAATCGTGGAAGAGGCTAAGACCCCAATTAGGTCACAAAGGCCCAAAAAATTAAATAGGGGCTGTTTTATAATGCTGTTTGAAAGATGCGATTGAAGTTGATTGGTAGTTGTATTATGACGTTTATTTTTAGTTTTAGACGCTTTTGGATGTGTTGATTGATAAGATGCCTTATATAATAATGGGAAGCTTTTTTATGGATGAATCTTATTTGTACCCGTATTTTACTAAGTACACCCCAATAATAATGTTGTAAAAACCCTACTCTCTCAACTTTCCACCGACTTGGTCATTCTCAACCCAAATTCTTGTCCTCTCTTTCGTCACCAAGCGGAAGATGGAGACCCACCCCAATCTTCGACGGCCACAACAACCACCTCTTCCCTCCTCCTTCTCCCCTAACCTGAAGACAGAGATTCACTCCTCATCAATTTCCAAAGAATCCAGCAGCCAACTCTGACTTCAACAAGTTTTCTGATTTGGAGTGGTCGAGTGAGGTCATAGCCGGCTCCAAAGGGAGGCCAGACAGGCAGTCGCCTAGGGCCTCTCATGGGGGAGGGGCATCACTTTTTATTAAATTGTATATTTTTTTAGGTGTATATAGACAGTACAGTGTACTTGTCAATTGATATAAAAAAAAATGGATTAGGGGGGTCCGCAATTAGTTTCAAATTGTAGAGTTTACAATTGGAATCCAATGGCTTGAGAGATGTGCCACATCACACTATATTTTTGTTCTTTCATTTTTAAAATTTGTATGTCTTTTTCTTCACCATTGAATATAAATTGTAGACTCTAAGGAATTGCGGAACCCCCAAATCCAAAAAAAAAAACCTAATATATTGCTATTTAAGAAAACAAGCCCATTAACCCAAACACAAAATGACACGTCATCACATATATAAAAATTAAAAAGTGCAATTCATTGACCTATAACTTTGATTGCGGTAACAAATCAAATCCGAACAGTACAAGTGATGCCCCTCCCCCATGAGTTATTTGGTTTAGCGTTATTTGGTTTCATTTGATGTAATAAATTTATAAGTTTGAGTCGCTTAATTTATTGGATATTAGTGATAATTTATTTGTATTCAAGAACTAATTATATTACATTTTGAATTTATTAGATATGCTGGATTTCATATTTATAAAAAAAAATTATTTTAGGGAATGAAGGCCTCAGTTTCTTAACTTATCTAGGGTCTTCAAAATGCTACAGACGGCCCTGAGTGAGGTAGGTCTTTATTGGGTTTAATGGATCAGCTGAACATGGTTGGAGAGGTGAGTGATTTGTGGAAAGGTGAGATGTTTTTTTTTTCCTTAAAAATGGTTACTGGGATATGGGTGTGGCATATATGGTCATGAGGTAGTGTGAAACAATTTGTTACTAAATATACTCACGACTCTCATTCATTTAACAAGAAATCGTATCAATGAACATTCTGTCCCCACCCAAATCTCAACTTAGATTTTGTCTGCTAAGAGAACAAAATCCGTACAGAAATTATATTTATATATAACAACCACCCCATTTTTATATTCTGAGAAATCAAACTGGAAATATGAAAATAGAAAAGAAATCATGATAGAATATCTTGAAAACACCACACACTTTCAAACAAAACAAACACAGGTATCCTCTTTCAACAAGTTCAGACTGCAAAAACCATGAAATAGCACTCTCAATCATTCACTATTTCTCTCCGAAACAGGAAAAAGATATGATATTACTATATCAATCAACCTCTGCAAAGTTTCTTACTTGGTTGGCAAACAAATCTAGAAGTCTTTCATTAGTTTATAAACCAATAATAGGAAACTTGAACCCAACAAAAACAAAGAAACATATTGAAACAGAGTGATTGATTCAAGTGAATCGGATCTCCCTCAACACAATACTCATCAAGAGATCTAAAACTGATATTTTGATTAGGACTACATTAAGGGGCTGTTAATTAGTCCATGCCAGGTTGAACTACAATGTCCATTCCAGCTCTCTCTTCCTGAATCAAGATCACCATTAATGTTATTGTTGTTAGCTTCATTGAGCTGCCATGGGAACCCCCACAAGACCCTATTGTTCTCACTTTCGCTTCCATTGCAGAGTTCATGCTTCATTGTTGTCAGTGTCCCTGCTGTTGTTGTTGCTCCACTGCTCATGTCTTCATAAGGCAAACTACCCATTTCACCACAGACTCCACCACCATTACTATCCACCTCTCCCAAGCTTCCAATATTCCCAAATCCACAGTAAAAATTCTGAAAATTGTTTTGGGTGTCAAGAAATCCAGTCCTAAGTGCATCAAGAAATGCTGGTGTGGAAGCAGAATTGTGAATGGTAGCTGGGTTTCCCATTAAATCAATTGGGTTTCCAATTAGAGAAAGATCAGTTTCATCAAACCCACTAGACTGTTTTTGGAGACTTGCAAATGCAAGAGTGAGGTCATTGTGGTCATATCTTAGTGGGAATGTAGTGAGTGGGTTATTGGGATTGGTTGTGATGATGAGTGGTTGATCTTGAGATTTCTTTGATGATGAAGATGATGATCTCTTGTTCCTCCTGCACCCTCCACCCACTGGAACATTTCTCATTGTACCTCCTTTAGTCCAGTACCTTCTGCATGACTTGCAAAAGTACCTTGGTTGAGAGAGGCTGTAGTTGTTGTAGTAACAGAACTTGGTGTTAGTAGAATCACATCTTGGACATTTGAGTGCTTCTTCTGGTTGTGGTCTTGGCTTCCTCTCTGGTTGTGCTTTTGAGCAAACCAACATGTTTTCCAGTGAATGGGCCTGCATTTCCTGAATTGAACAACAATGTTGATATTAGAAGAAAATTCATTGCAGCAAATAAATCAAGAATTCACAATTTCACACATACCCACATAAGAAAACTCAATAATTAAATGATTTAGGGTACCTTTATAGAGTCATGTAATTAATTTTTCAAGATTTTGCTTTCTCAGATTGGATTAAACCTCAAAAACACTTGAGACAAGCATAAAATGAATATCCTACTTAATTTGGGTTAAAATGAAAGTAATCAAAGTGAACAAACAAGGAACAAAAACATGTCATTAGCTAGTGAAAATTAAAACTTGAAAGAATCTGATGATATATGTGAAACCCACCTGGTGTTGTCCACTAGGATCCATTACATGCAATATCAAGCTATAAGCCTATAACACTTCTCTTGATCAGATGAGACTTTGAGAGAGTTTTGTTTTTTTAGAGAGAGAAAGAAAGAGATGGCTAGGCAGTACTTGTCATGCAAAGTGAAGAAACAAAGCTTACACCCAACTACATATATAAAGCAATCCCAAGAAAGAGAGAGAGAGAGAGAGAGGGAGAAGGTAATGAACTAATGATACTTCCCGTAAAAGACGATCGATATATATAGTGTATGTATATGTATATATGGATATGTATTAGCTTATTAGCTAGGATTGCACGCAGAGGACGCAATTGCACTTAAAAAGAAAAGTACCGAGTAAATTAGAAAACACAACGGACTGAGAGCCAGCCAAAGCCAACAAGCACCACCGTCCCCACAATAAAAGCGCCTTAGTGGGTCCCACTCCCGCGTGGATTCAACTACTGGGGTGGACCCCTGCCACCTTCTCCCTGTATATTATATTCTATTCTATTCAATATTCATCGCCCAATTCTTCTGCGACCAATCTCTTTCTTCATCTCCTCAACAAAAATAGCACAAACCTCGTGTTCCGGGAAAACAACAAAAAAGCAGAAAACAGATATATGTTTATGCATGCATGCATGTATGTATATGTGTGAGAAACGGAGATTTGGTCTATAAACGACAACTCGATCTGTATGTAGTCATGTAAAATAGACAGGCATGGCGTGATTGCTTTTAGATTGTTCGTAGTGTGGGCCTTGTGGGGCCCGAGTTATGATTTGATTGGGCTTCATGATTTTATTTGGGTTTTGTCATGTTTTGGGATGATGTATTGATGTTATAATTTGTATAGTGATGTGTGTTGGGTATATGCAAGGAAACACCGGTGGCACTGACAGATCATCTTGATGTTACATAGCTTACCATGGAATAGAGTTAACGATGGTGCATAACGTCCACTCAATTTTTTGAATTTGATAAAGATTGGACGTTGTGATGATCAATGCAGTAACTTCTACTACAAGAACCTCATCGATATGAAATTTGATTTGACTGGCAAATATTTTTAATTGTGGTCCATCTTCGAACAATTTATGACTAGTCATACTCATCTTCAAAGTTCATATGTCACAACCACCACCACGACTACCATTTTTGTACGATCATTTTGCTTCCATTTACAAATATATATCAATGCTTTTGTTTATTTTATCATCACAAAACAAAAAATGATTTCGAACACCTAACTTTTTTTAGGAGAATGGAGTCATACAAATTTATCATTTATCTGATAAGACTCTAAACTCATAACATTCGATATGCACATACAAAAATTTCTCACCCAACGACATTATAAATTCCGAACACCTAACACATGATTAAACAAAAACAACATTAGCATATAAGAGTTTTGAATGACATCTATATCATTAATAGACCTTATAAAGCAATATGAATGAGTGGGATCGAATCATCGAAATCTACCTTATCCGGACCTAGAAATTAGAAAACAACTCGCAATTCACATGCAATCCACTCATTACAAATTATATATAATCAGCCAATAAATCAAATAATGCTATTCTCAAACGGATAGCTTGCTTTTTTTTTTTTCATTCTTGTGAGCATCACCATTCCGGGACCAAGATTCTTGGAGTACAAGCGGGAAAATCAATGTTTACCAACCAAAATTCTAAACAGTCAGCATCTTGTCAAAAGTGAGAAAAAAATAATAAACAAAAACAAATAATTGATGCCATTTAATTGTTGTTTCTTGTGGATCCTATGATGTTTTTGCTTTGCCTCCACATTGTTTCAAAAAATAAGGAAATAAATAGAACAAAGATAATCGTGCAATAATTAGGGTAGAATTTGATGATCACAATAATCAGTCCAAGTACACTTTTTCTGGGTATCCACATGCATTCCCATTGTAATTGGGTCATGGAGCACATCATAGGGATTGGTCAAGTAGGT